>NC_137625.1:14677437-14732437 GCF_963280865.1 Gymnoscopelus braueri
GTGTTTTTGCACGTTTCTTTGTGACCGCATGTCTCGTCTTCAGCCCTCACCCCTCACCTTCACTCTCAGCACGCCGCACGCTCGCCAACATCAACACGATGAGCGCCAATCACTCCGCACAGCCATCACCGTGGCCTTTGCTCCTCCGACAGACACACCATCTGCTAAGACCATGCAGATGCAGTGAAACGCGAGCCACTCGTGCGTACCTGCGAAGGCGCTCAATTCCCCCCATTCTGAAGGCTTTACGGTGACATAAAACAGCTTGAGTGACAATTACGGTTCACCATGAAGACTGTATAAGAATGCATAATAACAGGTGGTTCTCACATCAGCCACCAGATACGCATGTGTGTGTGTGTGTGTGTACAGTACGTGAGTGTGTGTGTGTGTGTGTGTGTGTGTGTGTGTGTGTGTGTGTGTGTGTGTGTGCGTGCGCATTGGGATTGGATCGCCTTTCAGGGAACATAATACGCAATTGAACGTTAGCCAACTTCCACTCATTGCTAGGCATTGAATAAATAAGACACAATTTACTATAAGCCATTCAGCATACCACATGGAGCATAATTTGATGTGCTGGGCTGTTGTCAACAGGAGTAATTGAGGCGTTCATTTTAGACCTTGAGTAAATAAGGCCGCACTCTATGTTAACCCCTCTTATGGAGGGCATAACTCCAGACTTTTTGAAACGACGTCAACACCAGTAATTGAGACATTACTGGGAGGCAAAAATATAAATAAGATTCACAATTCACCTCCTTTATATGGAGAATACAATTTGGGCTTTGTTGTCGTCAGAGGTAACTGAGGGCGTTTGGAAAAAAGCACGAATAGCATCGAGGGGAGCATGGGGGGGGGCATTCGGAGCACTCGTTGAGAGAGCCGTGCTAATTGCAGAGAGACAATCGCATGACAACTCGCACACCGTCTGTGAATAAGGTTTTGGGGAGGTACGCCCCAGACAGACGAGACGTCGTCTTTAAAGCTGTCAGTCGCTCATCGAACCGCTTATTTACTCCCGTGGATTAGAAATGCTCATTTCTCTGCTGCCATGTTTATTTTCCTTGTACAGCTGTTACATGAGTGCTTTCAGCCCTCCTCTGTGTCTGAGCGAGAGCGGCGTTAATCTACACCACCACTTATAGCTGGAGGGGAGACGTTCCGCCGTCAGGCCGACCTCTGTCAGTCTCGGGGCGCCTTTCCCCAGCTGTCAACAGCTCTTCTTCTGTGCTTTTAGACCGAAAGGAAGACTGAAAGGACGCACAAGCAACATCAGAGGCCTCTCTGAGGTCTCTCAAGTCAGGGCCGAGGTCTGGTTAACGTGCAGCACTGACAGTAAATACAGAATGGATGGATCCCCAGGCAACCCCCTCAGTTTAGCCTACAACAGCCCTTTTAATGTGTACTAACTTGTGCATGAGCTTACATTTACATACTGTACATTACACCTATAGACGAATCCACAGACGCGCTGCCTGTAGCTGCCTGTAGGCGGCCATTGCTGCGGTGTCGCGTCCGCGGAGCGTTGACACCGCAGCAATGGCTGCGCGCAGGGCAGCGCTCCGTGGATTCGTGTATACTGGCAGCGTGCACAATAAAGTTGGTGCAGAGCAGTGTTGGGGGTAACACCGTTCAAATTAACGGCGTTACTCAACGGAATACTTTTTGGGGTAACGGAGTAACCTAACGCGTTAGATTTGCAATAGAGTAATCTAGTTACTAGTTGTAGTTACCTTTACCCAGCAGTGTCATGGTGATTTTTTTACTGGCAGGACGGTACTTTAATGACGTCACATGCACGCGCGCGCACGCACGATACGCGCACACCGCACGCATTTTATTTTACCTTGAATTAGCAAACATGTTTGTATAGGAAATGTTTTTAAGCTTAGTTTTTAAACTAATACAAATTCAAGGAATGCCATGACTTCTAGAGCTGAAACTAAAAGTTTGCTTTGAACGAGTATCTTTCTCTTCTTCGACGGTGGCTGATCGCATTGTTGCGTGCAGACAGGATACTGGTAGCAGCCCTACTGCTGTGTTGCTTACCGTGTAGCCTATAGATGCGAGGTGTGAGGAATCTGAGGAAACATTTTCACACTCACTTGTAAACCTGTTATGCAAAGTAGCCATTTGGGTACTTGGCTCGTGAATCTACGGGGGCGGCACGTTCTAGCGTGCACGCGCGTGCACTGTACCGTGCCGTACCTTGCGCGTGAATAAAATACTGGCCACACGCCGTCCTACTCCGTGTGGCCTCCATGACACCACTGCCTTTTCCAAAATAATGGCGTTACTTAGTTACATTTAAGACCTAATTTGCTGCCACAAATGAAAAGGAAAATCCATCCGACACTTTTGCGAGGTTTCCTGATCAATCAACTAGCTCGTCTCTGTCAACGCCAAGGGGACTACTGTAGCACGGATGTTACACAGAAATTGGTTCTTCTATCTTCGTCCTGCCTCCCTAACTTCAGTCGTCCCACCTCCAGTTAGTAAGATTGAATGGCAGCCAAAACAACAACTACTACAACAACAGCTCTTCTCCTGGCAGGAAGTACCAACTGGCGTTTTCACCACAGACAACACCACCTAGCCAATTAAATGCTACAACTCATAAATGTCAAGTGAAGAAGGGGTCACTCATTGCAAACTCATTGCCTTTGTGTACTTGCAGTAAGTTCGGTTGACACCTTAACCCAGGTGTTAACCCTGGTGTCCCTATATTTGGCTTGTCATTATTGCATTTTTTTTTTAAATAGCAAGAATAGCAGATCTAGCACATAATAATCTAGTCACGAAGCTGCACGTAATGTACTCACCACAGGCTGCTGGGCCCTATTTTTAGATCGTTTGACCTACAAATGAAGCGTGGGAGTGAAAGTATTGGAACTGATCCATTCGTTGGCCTCCAGACATCCATGTCCGTCTGGAGGGGCAAAGTCGGTATAATTCAAATAATTGCTTTTTTTCATTGCCAGTTTATTCTTATATCTGACTGAAAACATTATTTCAGTGATCTCCGAGGGTAAAAACAAAACAAAGCAAAAAGAAAACAAAAAAACACCCAGACCGAAACATCCGGACTCCGGAGGCATCCAAATGGACCAGTTCCAGTACTTTTTATGCGGTCCAAATGATCTAAAAATAGGACCCACGTTTAAAGAAAACAAAATTCCCCTTTATAACGTACCTATTGTTCTTCCCAGTTCAACTTTCCCATTAAAGCACATCTTCATTGGTGGAAAATTCATGTTCAAGAACAGACTAGTGATCGTATTGTTTGTCCACTGTCCACTGATTAAACAAACTCAACTGGGAACGCTCGCCTGTGATGCTTTTTCAACACAACGCCAGATCACATCTGTTAGATTTAGGTAGCTCTGGTGTTCTTGGCCAAGGCCCCCCAACCCCCCGCAACTTTCCACAGATATCAGGCTGTACTGTACTGTACAACTTGACCAGATCCCAACAAAATAAATATGGGAAAAAGAGTATGTTTTTGTGGGACAAATGGACAATGTGGGACACGTTACCAATGCTGAGAGCTATAGTCTAAAACATTTAGCATAATATTCACCTAACTTTTCTATTCTGGTGCTTAGCTGGTTAGTAGCACACAGCAGGTTACAGGTTACAGGTTGAGTCTATATAGGAAGTGACAGTTCACATGAATGGCCTGTAGTTTCGCTGTTTTACCCCTGCTGGTCTCAGAAATAATTTTTCTCCATTCAAGCGGATGGGTTTTTGACGAACTTTAGACTTGATTTTATTACCTTAATAAACATTGTCATAAATACTATATGCTTCCAGTCGCTAGTTTAAAGTCTTTTTTCAATCACCATGATATGCGTTTTGGTTAGGCATGTAACGATTTATCGTATATCGATTTAAATCGATTCAAAGTGGTGACGATTTAAATCGATGCAATAAAATATGACATCGCGATGCAACCAGCAGAGGGCGCAATCGAGTCAGACTCCATCCTTGTTATCCGCCTACTATTTTGTCCCCTCAGGGCCACCATAGCTGGCTCCGTCGGTCTCTTCTTCACTCACTCAACGGCAGGCTATGAACGGAGAGTGGTGTTCACGTCCTCTCAGGCTATGAAATCTAAACAACTAGGCGATCGCACTGCATAAAGAGGGAAATGTGCGTCGCATGTAAACATGTTTATTTGATTGATGAAAAGCCCAAACTATACCGTTTACCCCCTCCCCCATCTGACAATATTGTTAGCTGTTGTTAGCCTGTCTGATTTAAACTCTGTAGGAAACATACAACTGATAGGCTTCTAATGAAAACGGCTAATTCTGGAGCGCCTCGGTGCGGCTGCCGCTGCAGAGTACAATGAATAATAATCTATATGAATAATAATAATTTAACAATTGTATCAGACTGCTGACAACGTCAAACTCCTTTCAACACTGTCTGTCAGATATATAGCGAATTACATTGATATTAATCAATTAATTTTTAATCTAATCTCATTTGGAGCAGTTTAAAACAGTTTCCCTTATTACATAAATGTGTACAGAATGCTGAGAATATAGCATAGATAAAAAATTACTTGTAAATCCCAAGCTTGGAACAAAGGCTAAGCCTTAATTTGTTTATTTGAAGGTTTTCTTTATAATTTATTTCATCTGGGACATATGTTTTAAAATTCATTTATTTCATAATACTTATATATTTAAAGTTATTATTTTACAGATAAAAAAGTATATGTCTTAATGTGTACCTTACAGTTAATGTATGTACCTCATGAATAATTAAGAAGGCTTAATTTCATATATTGAAAAGAGGACAAGAGAAAATACAGTTGTTAAAAAATACATGATTTTTGTAAGAGAAATAATCAAGGTTTTTCAGTAATTTGTCTCGAAAATAAATGTGCTTAAAAATCGTGAAAAATCGTATCGTGAACCTCGAATCGTGATTCGAATCGTATCGTGAGTTGAGTGAATCGTTACATGCCTAGTTTTGGTAAATTATGGTCCCAACCTCATTTATTTAAAAATTGAGGATAAAGTAGGGTATGCTCTAGGAGGGCAGGGTGACTTGATTGACAAGCTACACAACGAATAGCATTCATTCCCTGGTCCCCCGGTCTGTAGAAACCAATGGCGTCACTCTGTCCATTCTTTTTACTGTCTATGGGACGGACACACTGACGGATGGACAGGGGTGAAAACGTTGTCTACTATCAGACGTTTGGCCGTCCGGCCTGGCAGAAACAATGAAAAAAAGGTGGGACATCATCCATGGGACAAGGACTAGACATTCGGAGCAGTCCCACATAAAGTGGGGCACCTGGTCACCCTGCATCTTAAACAAGATGCTCTCAAACTGCCAAACTAAACGTTGCTGTAATATTCTTTTGTCCTGCAAACAAAGATGATTGGGTAATTGAAAACATGCCTCTTGCACTCTGGTCCTCTTTGTTTTTCCACCTCGGCCCGCTTTTGCGATGATTTGTGGGCTAACCCGTAGGTTTTTTTTTTTAACCAGCACGCGTCTGGAAAGCTTCGGAGAAGTTATGGAGAAGAGTTTCCAACCTGTGGATGGCATTGAGTCCATTATTGTCTCCTGGAGCTGGTGATATAATGGCTTTTAATAGCCCACCAATGATGTCACTCAGACAAATGCTTTAAATATTGAAAATCCATCTGTGTAAAAAAAAAAAAGAGGACCTGAATATATTTGACATGTTTTCACTTATATGATTTGACAAGTCGGGGAAAGAGAGAGAGAGAGAGGACGGTGCTGTAAAGACTTGGCAGCCTGTGTGAGCCTGTGAGCACATGGAGAATAGATTTGAGAGCGTAGTAATAAAGGAGCGGTTTTGTCCAAGGAAATGCATGTGTGCATGCGCATGTGTGTGGAAAAAGTACTCAAATGTTTTACTTAAGTAAAAGTATCAATCCTGCAATGTAAACGTTACAAGTAAAAGTCCGGAATTCAAAATGTCCTTGAGTAAAAGTATAAAAGTATTTGCATGAACTTATACTTAAAGTACCTAAAGTAAAAGTAGTCATTATACAAAATGTCCCATTTCAAGTTTTCAAATGTATACAAATCTTTTGAAAATAGCCGATCTACAAGCTCACAATGCATTGCGACTCATTGTGAGCTTGTAGATCGGCTATTTTCAAATGGCCGATATAGGGCTGAAGTGGTTACTGTATGTTTTGTAATAATAATCAAAATCCACAAAGTAACTAGTAACTAAAGTTTTCAAATAATTGTAATGGAGTAAGAGTACAATATTTGCCACTGAGATGTAGTGGAGTATAGGTAAAAGTATTGGAAATTGGAAATACTCGAGTAAAGTTCAAATACCTCAAAATTGTACTCGTGTACTTGATTACTTTCCACCACTGGTGTGTGCACGTGCATGCAAGAGACTTTTTGTGCAGAGGAATATAATTGCCTATATTTTAGGCACTTGCTGCCACAATATCTCAGGTTCCATCTTCAATCTAGAAGAGACGAGACGTAATGAGATGAAATGCTATAGTGTTACTGTATATCGGTGGTTTCCAAACAATGGGTCTTTGAAGCTGAACAGTTTGGGAGCCACTGCTGTTCATCATATCAGAGGCATGGAAGATGTGCACACACTCTGACACACTGAGGGTCACACACATTTGTGAGTCAGGCGTCCTGCTCGCTTAGGAGACATAAACTGTCATGGCACATTTAGAACACACACACACACACCAGTGGTGGAAAAAGTACTCGAGTGTTTTACTTAAGTAAAAGTATCAATACTGCAATGTAGATGTAGGCCTACTCTGTAACAAGTAAAAGTCCGGAATTCAAAATTCACTTGAGTAAAAGTACAACAGTATTGGTATCAAAATGAACTTAAAGTACCAAAAGTTAAAGTAAAAAAAAGTTTGAAAATAGCCTTTGTGTAAAATAGGGCTAAAGTGGTTAATGTATGCTTTATAATGTAATAATGTATATCTACAAAGTAACTATTAACTAAAGTTTTCAAATAATTGTACATTGTACAGTACAGCATTTTCCTCTGAGATGTGGTGGAGTAGAAGTAAAAGTATAGACAATTGGAAATACTCCAGTGGAGTAAAAGTACCTCAAAATTGTACTTGAGTACATGTACTTAGTTACTTTACACCACTGACACTGACACGCACACGCACACGCACACACACACACACACACACACACACACACACACACACACACACACACACACACACACACACACACACACACACACACTGGATGTGCTGACAGTAGCATTTTGTGTCCAGTCAGACATCATGCAGGCAGAAGTTGGCCCAGACATCAGTCACTTGTTAAAGCTGCGATCCTGTTCTCTCCATCCGAGCCTCCACTGCCAGTGACCCTGCAGTATAGACGACACCCGCTCTAAATCACGTCTTATAGACTGCACAGCAGTGGTGGAAAAAGTACTCACATTCTTTACCCAAGTAAAAGTATCAATACTCCGTTACAAGGAAAAGTCCGGGATTCAAAATGTACTTGAGTAAAAGTACAAAAGTATTGGTATCAAAATGTACTTAAAGTACCAAAAGTAGAAAGTACTCATTATGCAGAATGTCAAATTTCACAAGTTTTCAAATGTATTAAATGTAAAAAAAACATTTGAAAATAGCAGATCTACAAGCTCACGCGACGCATTGTAAGCTTGTAGATCTGCTATTTTCAAATGGCCGAAATGTATTTAGGGCTGAAGTGGTTAATGTATGTTTTGTAATAATAATCCAAATCTACAAAGTAACTAGTAACTAAAGTTTTCAAATAATTGTGGTGTAGTAAAAGTACAATATTTGCCTCTGAGATGTAGAAGTGCAAGTACTGAAAATTGGAAATGCTCCAGTAAAGTAAAAATACCTCAAAGTACAGTACTTGAGTAAATGTACTTAGTTACTTTACACCACTGTTGCATAGCTCATGCTCTTATTATCTAGGGGGACTTGACAATGACTTACAGTGGCCAAAACAGCAGAGGTTACGTTCAGAATAGATCACGAAAAAAAATAAAAAATAAACTGCCCAAAATAATCAAGTTGTACAGTACAACAGTGTGGTCAGGAGTACAGTCAGTGGTCTAGAAAATGTGATGTGAGAGGAGCTTTTGTCCAAAATGATAACATGATCTGTGCATTTTAGTCATTAATAGCTGGTATTGCAACTGTCTTTCACAAAACCCCTGACTCTTCTGTCAAAATAAAACAATGTAAGCCATTTTATCTGCACTCAAAAGCAAAACAGAATAGTGTTTTTTTCCCAAAACAGGGTCTGAAAATGTGGTTCAGAAGGTGGGGGTTTGTGTTTTAGGAACTGTGGAAAAACTACGAGGACACTAAGTCATTATCAAGGTGGGGTCCAGGAACCCCCAGAGGTCCTTGTAGGGGTACCAGGGGGTCCTCAACAAAATTAATTAATATAGTGTCATAATCATTTTAACCACTTTAACCATATTTTATAGTTTGGCTAAAAATAGCAGATATACAAGCTCATAGCGTGGCACAGAGTGCCGTGCTATGAACTTGTAGATCTGCTATTTTTGAAATATCTTGAAAACTTTTAATATAATATTTTTTAAAGCAAACTCAACTCAAATCTTTGCTCCCTGGTGCTTGGAACAACATATTTTGAGATGGGGGTCCGCGGCCAAATACATATCAGTTTGGGGATCCTTGACGTGAAAAGGTTTGAGAACCAATGCTCTAAGGACACCCCAACAGGAAACATAGCTAGTATAGTGACAGTAGCTGTTTGGGATTTTACACAGAGGATTGACAAAAAGTTGGCAAAAATCTCACACCCCTCTGCAGGGCCGCGTTCTCAGCTCGTTCATTGTCATTGTATAAGCTCTCGTTACCCGATGATGACCATCCACGTGGGACTGAAGACGTAATTATCTGCACTGGTGATCTTCTGTGGTTTCCAGGACGGCCACTGCGTCTGCCCACATCCTGTCATTGTTCCATCCGTCCATTCCTCCACTCCCACTCTATCTTCCTGTGGCTCCTTCACTAACTCCATTTTTTAAATGATTTTATATTCTTCACCTCTCCCCAACCCCCTCTACGCCCAACCTCGTCACCCCCCCCCCCCTTCCTGCCCCCGCCAAGCCCTTCAACCCCTCATTCATCTGTCACCTGGCCTCTTCTGCACGGTTTGCCTTTAGGGGCGGACAGTAGTGGAAGAAGTATACTACACATTTGACTATTGAGTAAAAGTACTGTAGCAATGCCACAGTTTAAAATGAATTTGTTACAAGTAGGAAATGATATTTTATGTACTGTATTATGACGTTAAGGGAGATGTTCTTCTTCTGAACAAAGCTGAGGGGAAAGAGGAACAGAAATACACACGGCAGGTCTATCTGTATACACACCTTTCATACACAGGCAAGTCAGAGTGCTTTACACACAAGTCATCAAATGCATTTAATGAGAAATAAAGAATAGAGGGAATAAAATAGAGGAAATAAATAAATAAGTAGGCACACAAGAGGAAAGGCCATATTACTGTATAGTTTACAGTAACTTTCTCAGCAATAAACTGGTATTTGTCAGGAGTATATGTGTGTAAGGAAAAGAAGAAGAAAGTCTGCACACTGTTCTCAAGCTCCAAGAAACTCACTTTTTATTTTTGCAACGTTTCGACCTTCTAGGTCTTCATCAGGCAAATATTGGCCTGATTTTTTCCTTGATTCTTCCCTTCATGTCCAGCACCTGGCCTAAATGCAGGCGTGGGATGTGCACACAATCTTCTCTTTGTATATGTGTGTAAGAACATTCTTCTGTTCTTATTCTGTTCAGCCACTTCAGTTGTGGAACGCACAGTACCATGATGTCATTACTGTTTTGGTCTGTTCTAAACACTCGCATGTTTCCAGAACATATTTAGGGTCACCCCCCTCCCCCCCTCTGAACGGAGCTCATGGGTCTCCCACACACAAACACATTCCCTGCATATTCTCGACCGACCGGACAACATTTAACAGAGTTTGGAAACAGAGACGTCACAACGTGAGCATGAGTCTATTTTCATTCATTGATTCACAATTGAGACTGGAGCTGAATAAAGAGTTTCAGCTTCAGTTGACATTTTTTTTATGTTTCTTCATACAGTATATTCGACACTTTTTGAGAAGAATCAATTCCCTGTTTAAAACAGTAAACTGATGACAACATCCAAGATAATAGAAACTACAGGCTTTCTCTTCCTAGCAAGTTTGCATGCTGATAGAAGCCTTTGTTCTTGCAAAAAAAAGAAAATACATCTTATTTGAAAAGACCTAACCTGCCTACCGATGATGTCACTGGTAGGCAGTTCTCTGTTACCATCTTCCAATGAGCATTAGTGAGGACTATTATGAAGATATGGGTTGAAAATCCCTTTAAGTCTTGTGATGAATGCGGTAGGCTACACCTAATATGGACGTACTGTGTACAATATGCGGGAGAGCCATGTCATTCTGCAATGGGATCTATATAATATACTGGCCTCTTGTGAGAAGAACACAGACTAATTAATAACGCTGTTGTGAAAATTCCAATGCGGTTAACAGGCTCACTGGGTGTGGGACATTAATGCATTCCATTGTGGAAGACAAATTGTGTTTTCCTTTCCCACTGTAGGACATTCTGTAAGCACAGCCTTATGTAACAATATAACAATATGCCATATCCACTTCATATATAGAATAACAAGTCTGTCTGTCAGCTATTTGTTTCCGGAAGACCTCAAATGACCGTGAACTCATGAAGAACCATGGAGCCATGGAGCACAACATGAGAATGAAGAGTACTGTCTACACAGCAGTGGTGGAAAAAGTAGTCAATTTGTTTACTTAAGTAAAAGTATCAATACTGCTACAGTATGTAGAAATACACTGTTACAAGTAAAAGTCCAGAATTTTCTTGAGTGAAACTACAAAAGTATTGGTATGAAAATGTACTGTAAATGTAATGTATTTGAAAATAGCAGATCTGCAAGCGTCGCATGTGAGCTTGTAGATCGGCTATTTTCCAAGGCTTAAGGGCTGAAGTTGTGTGTATGTTTTGTAAGCTAAATCTACAAAGTAACTAGTAACTAAAGTGGTCAAATAATTGTAATGGAGGAAAAATTTACAATATTTGCCTCTGAGATGTAGTAGAAGTAAAAGTACTGAAAATACTGAAATGAAATACTCCAGTAAAGTAAAAGTACCTCAAAATTTAGTAAGTACAGTACTTACTCAAGTAACTTACTCGAGTAAGTACAGTACTAGTAAATGTACTTAGTTACTTTGCACCACTGCTACACAGTCAAATTCTCAGTGTTCATTTAACTCTGAAGAGTGTACAACACGCTCTCGGAGTTTCAAATGGTTAAATCAACACTGAAGATTTACTTGAGAATGATGTATATCCACGCATTTTACAATTAAGTTATGAGTCTAAAATACGTCCAAAAAAATTTAAAGTTCCCATCTGGAAAGCACTTTATCAACTTTAGAACCCTTAGTTTCCCCCTTCTTAAATACAAACATAATTTGTTTTAATCTCTGCTATCAATCACTTTAAGAGTACCTGCCAAAACAATTGAGGGTTGGACCTCTTGTTTCAGACCGAAAAAAAGATAAAGATGCCACCGGTGTGATTTCTGCTCTGGTCTCATTGCTCACGGTTGAGGGGGATGCATGCTCCACTATATGTGTCTCAATCAGGGGGTCTTTAACGTTTTTTTTCAGGCCAAGGACCCCCTAGCTGAGAGAGAGATGAAGCAGGTAGGGACCCCCTACTACATGTTGTATAAAATTGTGTTGCAGATACAACTTTTTCATAGATTTCATAGATAGCTCCATAGACTTGTTTGACAGCACTATCATGTTGGATTCATGTCATTTTTTTAATCTCTGTGTTAATCTTGACACACCAAGATTAACACAGAGATAAAAGAACAAAATACCCAAATGGATGACGCACTGACACGCACAGACAAAGTGGAACTGTGGAGTACAGAGGTAAACCAAATGCTACAGGAATTGCTGGAAGATCGAAAAATTATGAGGGAAAAACCGACGACCTAGAATCAAGATCCAGACACAACAACATGCAAATATATGGAACGCCAGAAGATTCAGAGTCGGAGAGGGACTTGATGGCACAGTTTATTGATGAATGGCTACGACAGGAGTTGGCGACATTTAACCACTTAAACCGTCAATACTTAGTAAACTTGACCTTTCACTCTGTACTTAGTCTGCTCTTTTCTGCCTCCCCACCAAACCTCTTTGCCGAAAATAGACGATCTACAAACTCACAAGGCCTCGCAGCGCAATGAATACTTTCTACTTTTGGTACTTTAAGCACATTTTGACACCAATACTTTTGTACTTTTACTCAAGTAAATTTTGAATTCCGGACTTTTACTTGTAACAGAGTACTTCTACATCGCAGTATTGATACTTTTACTCAAGTAAAACAATTAGTACTTTTTCCACCACTGTTGATGGTCACCCAGCTACCTTCTCTGCTGCGTTCAGGGAGGATGCGCGCTCCCTCTGCGTCTCTACGGTTCACATGAGGTAGCGGCCCGTCGCCGTGATAAATGTGGGAAAGAGGGAAGTGGCTGAGCTGTACTCTATCTTATCTGTAGAGCGTCCAAGCCACCGACTGAGCTCTGTCCCAGGAGTGACAAGAACAGTTGTGATGTGTGTGTGTGTGTGTGTGTGTGTGTGTGTGTGTGTGTGTGAGTGTGAGTGTGAGTGTGAGTGTGAGTGAGTGTGAGTGTGAGTGTGAGTGTGTGTGTGTGTGTGTGTGTGTGTGTGTGTGTGTGTGTATGTGTGGCAGTTGGCAGACAGGGCCGTGTCTTGGTTCAAAACAGGGTAGGCTTTTGGGAGCGTGAGGGAAGAGGTCTTAGCTAAACCCCCCTCGGCAGGATGTTCCCAAACGTGCTCGTATACGCGGTGGTGTCGTCTGTACCGCCGCGGGGAGAGAAAAACACAATGTTGCGAAGGAAAAGTGCTGCGCGGCGTAATTTCGCTTCGTTCGTGAGGTCGTAATTGGCCCGTGAGCAAAACCAGAGACGTTTTAACGAGCAGAGGCCAAGAGGCGTTTTAATGAAACGATTTTGACGATACGGGTCAACTTGGCTGCACAGGCCCTGGAACATTTGAACACTTTCCTCCCAAAAGGAGATGTCTGAAAATAAAAACATAAGAGGTTCCAAGCCATAGAACACAATTAAAACAAATAATGTTGTTATTTTCTTTTCTTTTTTTCTCCTCTCTCTCTCTCTTTTTTTACGTGATTGTAGGGAACGCCAAATTGAACCCAAAGCACTTTTAAAGTTTATAATGTGAGTCCAGAGCCTGAGTAATGATATTTCACCAAAACAATAGGCTATGATTATCGTCGCTGTCGGGCAGAAACCTTGTAAGTCCAAAAGTGTTACTTTTCAGCAAATAAAAAAAAAGAACTACTTTTGCATGACACGCTGGTGCAAGCAGTGGTGGAAAGTAACAACGTACATTTACTCAAGAACTTAAGTAAAAGTTTGAGGTATTTTTTACTTTAATGGAGTATTTCCAATTTTCAGTACTTTTACTTCTACTCCATTACATCTCAGAGGCAAATATTGTACTTTTACTCCACTACAATTATTTGAAAACTTTAGTTACTACTGTAGTTACTTTGTAGATTTTGATTATTATTACAAAACATACATTTTCAGCCCTATATGCATTTCAGCCATTTGAGAATAGCAGATCTACAAGCTCACAATGCGTTGCAATGCGACGCATTGTGAGCTTGTAGATCTGCTATTTAAAAAATATTTGTATACATTTGAAAACTTAAAAGGGGACATTCTGCATAACAAGTAGCCTACTTTTACTTTTGGTACCTCAAGTGCAATTTGATGCCAATACTTTTGTACTTTTACTCAAGTACATTTTGAATTCCGGACTTTTTCTTGTAAAAGAGTATTTCTACATTGCAGTATTGATACTTTTACTTAAGTAAAACATGTGAGTACTTTTTCCCACCACTGGTGCAAAGTACAAAAAACATAGAAATACGGAGATACAAGGTCTTCTGCCCCGACGACAGCATCGATATATTACATTCTGCAAACAAACTCTTGGCTCCAGCGGGCAGCGATCCAAACTAACGGAGCCCTATTCTTCCAACGCAAAGTGGTTCATCCAAAAAAATACTGACTTATTGATTGACCCTGTGGACCGCTGCCAGCCTGTCCTCACATGAACCCCTGTGAGCCAGATAGTATACTGCTCTGTGGCAGGAGACAGCACCCCACCCCCACAACCCCCCCCCCCCCAAAAAAAAAGAAGAAGAGAAGAAAAAAAAGCCACAGCAGGTGGCCTGTGTTTGGGCCATAAGCTGGCCTGTGGTGTCCTGTTACCTCCCGTACACATGGTAAGAATTAGTATAGATCCGCGCTGTGGTGGAGCTGACAGCTCATCATTTTTAACCCCCCCTCACCCGACCCAATCCCCCACATCCCCCCATCCTCCCACTGCTCGGTCCAATCTCCTCTCCTCCAGGAGAAAGCCAAAAACGTGTGAAGAGGGAAGAGAAGTAAAGTGAAAAAGGAAAAAGGCAACGGATCTACAGTGAATACATAGGTATTCTGTGTTGACCGTAGTGTCTGATAAACTATAACTACTACTACCACTACTACTACAATCTCATAGTCACATGATATTCATAATGCATTGTATTGCATCATATTATGTATTGTAGTGACCCCGCAAAAGACCCGGCCGTAGCTTGCTCCTCCAAGTCTTGGTGTTACTTGTTACCTGCCGGTCTGCGGAGCTGGAGACCGGGGTTACCCGCGACACGCAAAAATTGACGCTTTACCGGCGCATTTCACCGTTTTAGCACTCCTTCGAAGCAGGCACTGCTTCTAAATTTTTTCGCTTTTCGGCGATAGTTCAGTCTTCTTTCACTTTCTCCCTGCCGTTTGGTGCCCCCCCCAATGTTGGTGCCCTGTGCTTCAGCCAGTGGCTCAGCCAGAACGCTAGTATAGGCTGGGCCTGAGCAGGAGCAGGTGGGCACGCATGCGCGCGCGAAGCGCTAACCCGGTTCTAGGGTTAGGGTTAGGGTTGGGTTAGGGTTAGGGTTATGTTATTTAATTCTTATTTTTGCCTGATTTTACCGATTTTTTATCCAAAAATTAATTATATATATATATATTTTTTTTTGCAAAATCGATTGTGTGGGCCAGCTCTCTATGTGGGTGGGCCACGGCCCACCCAGGCCCACCCATGGCTGCGCCCCTGGCTTCAGCACGTAAAGCCCTTCCGTTAATCCTGCACTGCACAGACGTGATTCCAACATACGAGCAGCATGAATGTGCGTCTCGATGTCTCACGATGCGCCCCCGAAATTAAAGTGTTACCAAGCGCTACTATTTTTATAATAATTTAGATGCCAAAGTTCCAAACATCCAACTAGCCCAAAATGTCAATGTACACAGTAAAGTCCAAGGTGTGTAGATGAGAGAATGTGATATATTATTACTCTTACCCATCTTGTTCTGATATGATATTTGTTGTTGTTTTTATAGTATCTGCAGCTATTTCCCCCCCTTTTTTCCCTTCTAATTAGTTGTATTCTCCCGGTACATTGTAGCCTACTCCCTCTCCTACCACTCTACTGGATTCTTCTACAGTCGTCTTGTCAGGATCTGTCTCCTTGTACTCTTATTGTGTAGTTATGTTCCTAGTGTTTCCTGTCTGCCCTAGTGTTTGCTACCTGTCTTGTCTCTCCTCCCTGTGACTACTCGTTTCTCCACCTGTGTCCTGTTAGTCTCCCAGCCAATCCCTGTGTTGATTGTCTTTGAGTTCACCTGTGTCTTGTTAGTCCTGTGTCTATTTAAACCTCCCTGTGTTCAGTGTTCCCTTGTCAGATTATAGTTGTTGTCATGTTGTGTCCTGCCTTGTATGTCCTGCTGTATTGACAACTTATATTGCAAGTTTGATAATAAATCACCATTGAACTTGATCTGCCTGCCTGCCTGCCTGGTTCTGTACTTGGGTCCAAACACTTGTCTCACATCGTGACAGTATAATCTGACCAAATGGACCCAGCAGAACAGAGACTTTTTCAGCAAAGAGTGGAGGAGTTTGACCGTGTGGTGGCCTGCCTCATTACTTCTCCTCCCAACCAGCATGCTGAAATGGAACGGAGCATTTCGGATCAGAAGCAATGGTTCAGCCAGAGACCTTGGGTCAGCCATTTTGTTCCTCATTTGAACATTGTCCAGGAAAGGCTAAAGGCCTATCTCCAGTCCAGCTCTGTCTCCCAGCCTGCTCCTCCTGTCAGGATCGGGGCCCTGAACCTGCAACCTGCCAGCCCCAATTCTGCCCCACAGAAGATCCAGCCCATGGACTTGATGAGCTATATCCAGAGCAGGGTTAAAGTCCCTGTTTATTCTGACCCAGATTCAGATGATGACCCATACCTAGGCACCAGCCTGGCTCTGGGAGGTCCAAGTGGGGTAGGTGACCAGAACACCGTCCTGGGTCGTGTTTCCAATTCTGACAGTGCCCAGTTGAAGCCTCGTAAGAGGTCTGGTCGCCGCCGCTCCCGTCGCAACCGGTGCACCCAATTGCCCAGCGATACAGAGTCACCCCCGCCCAGCGATGACGAGACGCTGCTACTGCCCAGCGCCAGAGAGGCTCAGCCGCCGCCCAGCAGCGTCACAGAGGCTCAGCCGCCGCCCAGCAGCGTCACAGAGGCTTCGCCGCTGCAGCTCAGCGCAGCAGAGGCTTCGCCGCCGCAGCTCAGCGCCGCAGAGGCTTCGCCGCCGCAGCTCAGCGCCGCAGAGGCTTCGCCGCCGCAGCTCAGCGCCGCAGAGGCTTCGCCGCCGCAGCTCAGCGCCGCAGAGGCTTCGCCGCCGCAGCTCAGCGCCGCAGAGGCTTTGCCGCAGCTCAGCGCCGCAGAGGCTTTGCCGCCGCAGCTCAGCGCCACAGAGGCCACGTCGCAGCAGCTCGCCGCCACTAAGGCTCCGCCGTCGAAGCTCAGCACCATAGAGGCGCCGCCGCAGCGTGCCGCCACTAAAGCTCCGCCGCCGCAGCTCAGCACTACAGAGGCTCCGCTACAGCAGCTCAGTGCCACTGAGGCTCCGCTGCCGCCTTCTGCTCCACCTGAACCCCTGTCAGCTTTCTCAGCTGACAAACCTGACCAATCTGAACATTATGAACTTCCACCGGCACTCCAGAGGTCAGTCTTCGCCCCAGTCTCACCGCCCATCAACCCTTTTGTTCCCCGGGTCTCAGGGCCTCAGTTTCCACAGACTGTTACCTCTCCCCAGCCCCCTCTGCTCTGCTCTGGAGCTCCATGCCCCAGAGGTTCGGTTGGACCACAAACCAACCCGTTGACTGGTCTTCCGATCTGTATGTCTGCCTGTCTCTCTGTCTGTATGTCTGCTAGTTTGTATGCCAGTCTTCTTGTGCGTCTGTCTACTCCCCAGTCCTTTAGTTCCCCTTCTATCCTGTTCAACTACCTGTTATGTCAGACCGCCTGTTTGTCCGCTTGTCTGTCTGTCTGTCAGTTAGTATGTTTGTCTCTTGGTTTGTCTCATCTTGTGCCTGTCTGTTTGTCTATGTGCTTGTCTGCATGTATGTCTGTGTGTCTCCCAATCAGTTAGTCTGTTAGTTTTGTGTCCGCCTATGTTTAGCATTGTTTTCTTGCCTTGCCCAATGCCAGTCCAATGTTTTTGTCCTGACTTGGTCCTGCCAGTCCAGTTTTTGGTTTTGAGCCCCTCCTTTCCGACCTCCCTCCACCCACCCTGCTAGGTGTTCTGACATTGTTTTTTTTGGATGTCTGGAATCCATCCCTTGAGGGGGGGTACTGTCAGGATCTGTCTCCTTGTACTCTTATTGTGTAGTTATGTTCCTAGTGTTTCCTGTCTGCCCTAGTGTTTGCTACCTGTCTTGTCTCTCCTCCCTGTGACTACTCGTTTCTCCACCTGTGTCCTGTTAGTCTCCCAGCCAATCCCTGTGTTGATTGTCTTTGAGTTCACCTGTGTCTTGTTAGTCCTGTGTCTATTTAAACCTCCCTGTGTTCAGTGTTCCCTTGTCAGATTATAGTTGTTGTCATGTTGTGTCCTGCCTTGTATGTCCTGCTGTATTGACAACTTATATTGCAAGTTTGATAATAAATCACCATTGAACTTGATCTGCCTGCCTGCCTGCCTGGTTCTGTACTTGGGTCCAAACACTTGTCTCACATCGTGACAGTCTTCTGTGGACCCTTATGGGTCCATTTGGCTACATTTGAGTTAAACTAACACTCGGAACTTTAGTGTGTAATAAGTGCAGGGCAGGTGTAACACAGTAGGCCCTGTTGGGTGCATTCCTGCGGAGTGAGGCAGGCGTTTTGTAGCCCTTGGACCACGACCCGGAACACGGCCTGGAATCTTGAAAGGGGGTCGGAAAAAAAGTGTCCGTTCCGACGAAAACACGTCCGTCACTTATGCACTCATTCAGAAATATGTCTGGGCCCGGGCCTATGTGAAACACTTGTACAAACACAGACACTCTGCCCTTTCATAGTGAATGTCTCGGTCATTTGTCTCTCTCCACAATCTCCCTCTCTCTCTCTCTCTCTCTCTCTCTCTCTCTCTCTCTCTCTCTCTCTCCAGGGAGGTGTCTCTTTCCAGTCAGTTTCCAGTCAGAAGGAACGGTATAACTTTCTGACCGGGCCACAGAGCCCATCTGAGGTCCATGCTGCCTCATAATGTGTGTAACACACCCGCACGCACGCACTCACGCACACAGACACACAGGCTGCATTATCATAAAGCAGCCTTAGAAACAGTGGTGTAAAGTAACTAAGTACATTTACTCAAGTACTGTTCTTAGGTACAATTTAGAGGTGTTTTTTACTTTAGTGGAGTATTTCCAATTTTCTGTACTTTTACTTCTACTCCACTACATCTCAGAGGCAAATATTGTACTTTTACTCCACTACAATTATTTGAAAACTTGAATTACTAGTTACTTTGCAGATATACTATTATTATATTTCAAACTATTTTATACCTAGGCTATTTGAAAATAGCAGATCACAAAGCTCACAACTTGTCGCATCGCGGCTTATCGTGAGCTTGTAGATCGGCTATTTTCAAACATATTAGTACTTTTACTTTTGATACTTTAACTACATTACAGTAACAGAGTATTTTTATACTGTGGTATTGTTTTACTTAAGTAAAATATCTGAGTACTTCTTCCACCACTGCTTAGAAATAGGGAGATTGTGTGCCGCTATTATCTGCGGTTATACGTAGGGTCGGGTTTGCACCACTCGTCTTTTTTTATTTTTTTTTATGAAGGACTTTATGAGAGAAAACGAGAAATGAAATCTTTACGATAGAGATTTAAATTTAAAGGGATTCATTCAAAAAAACGCCAGGTGTCCATTTTCTGAAAGTGAATTGTCACCTGATGTTCATTACTTAGAATGAACAAAGAAGTCCGCAGTTGACTGATCCCAGCTCAAACGTTACCTAAAAGGCCTCGTTAAAAAGCAACAACTTGAATCGTGTTCAAAAGTGAGTTCTGCTTCCCTGCCAGCAATCATTTCATCAGCACAGGTGGCAGGGGGGGGGGCGTATTTGTCAAACGGGGGGCGCGCGTCCGCCCTGAAAAGAAACTCAAATACCGCGCGTGCAAGTCGAACTCCGCTAATACCAGGGTCATTATAGTAAACAGCAGTGGTGGAAAAAGTAGGCTACTCACATTTTCTACTTCAGTAAAAGTATTAATACAGCAATGTAGAAATACTCTGTTAGGGCCCGGTCCTACCGCACTTTTATTTTACCTCTGGGGCGGAATCTGCCAATGCTTTGTCAATGCAAATGCGTGGATTCTTGGAAAAAATGCACAATGAATCCACGCATTTGCTTTGACAAAGCATTGGCAGATTCCGCCCCAGAGGTAAAATAAAAGTGCGGCGCCCTTACAAGTAAAAGGCCTTTGTTCAAAATGTTACTTGAGTAAAAGTACAAAAGTATTGGCATCAAAATATACTTACAGTACCAAAAGTCAAAGTACTACAATGCTTGAAAATAAGCTCACAACGCGTTGCGATGCGACGCGTTGTGAGCTTGCAGATCGGCAATTTTCAAACAGCCTATATACAAAACAGGGCTAAAGTGGTTAATGTATGATTTATAATATTATAATTTATATCTGCAAAGTAACTAATACCTAAAAGTACAATATATTTGCCTCTGAGAGTAGTGGAGTAGAAGTGAAAGTATTGAATATTGGAAATACTCAAGTAAAGTAAAAATACCTCAATACTTGAGAGTAAATGTACTGAGTTACTTTACAACTCTGGTAAACAGAGAATTTGGACACTTCAGCCCCTTCCCAGCTCAGAACCCATTCGCTGATAAATATGAGCTGACTCGGCCAAAGGTATAGCACATAGCCAGTTGTGGAAAAAGTAGGCTACTCTACCCCAGTACTTAAAGCGGCACTAGGTAGTTTGGGGTAGCCTAGGATCCATAGGGGATTTTTGCCTCTGCCACCAGGGGGGGGGGGGGAAGAAAAAATATGAACATGTTTTTATATATGCAACATATATGTTTATCATATATGTTTCATATACGAAATTGGCCGCCTGCATATGTGTTTATATTATGTACATATATATCCATATATGTGGACATAGAAGAGACATATATTTCCTATATATACACATATATGAACCTGAATATGGTATGTAGCATATATTCTGCATATACTTGCCATATATTGGCAAAAAATATATTTTCTTTTTAAGAAGAAAAATAAATCGACGGCCACCAGGGGGGGGGGGGGGGGGGGGGCAATTGCCCCCCCAGGCCCCCCCATAAAATTGCCTATGCTAGGATCAATACCATTTTCGGGTTTCTGATCCTGTCTGGAGCGGATATATACGTCATCAGGTGGCCGGAACATACGACCGTAACCTCCGGTGCCGTGCACCTCCAAGATGATTCCCCTATATAAAATGAGTTTAGTTTGGTATAATCGCTTTGTTTCTTTTGGTATAATAATGGTTTGGTATGTCCATCTTTTATTCTAACTTGTAGCGTGACTAGCAAGACTAAACTAATTGATTTGCATTATGTGGGGAACAAAAACAATGCGACGCCAACCGGAACCAACCACCGGAACACGATATCTTTTCCCCCCTTTTTTTTCAAAACCCCTTTTTTTCTAAGTCACACGGTTCAGTTTTAGAATTAATACAGGCGTTCCTCCGCGGTGGAATGCCTGGTGACGCAAGGTTAAGTTTGGGATGTCAGTGGCCACTTTGGACACAAATAACATGGCAGCCAACGTCTTTGGCTTCATTACCCAAGAGTCTCTGCAAGCATGACCGGCGACGACGCGCTGTGGTTGGCCTTGGAAAATGCCAGGATGAAACTCATTGACTCCCCTATACATAGTAATACAGTCAAGCCGCTATAGCATATTTTTTTAAATACGTAGGGCTTAAGTGGTTAATTTCAAAATGTACCTTTTCCCTTCGTAGAAATTTAGTCAAAAGTAGTCAAGTATGGCCATCCAGGGCGCCTGATGGAGGGGAAAGGAACTGGTTGGAATAACGGGTTCCTTCCACGCGCTACGTCCAACCAGGGAAACTCCCCCCTGTCAGGTGATAAGAAGGTCAGTTGGCTCTCATGCATTGAAGGAGGCATGAGCTCGGCCCTGGCCTCCCTAGGTTGGCAGAGGGAAGGTAGTGCCCAGGATTACATAGACAATTGGCACTGGGTGTAAAAAATGGGGCTACACAATCGTGGGATAAAAATCTATTTAAAAAAAAAAGTAGTCAAGTATAACATTGTGTCTTTGTTTGAAAGTTAGTGATAGGTAGGCTATCTGGAAATACAAATACTAAAGTAAAATTACTGTCCACCAGTGTTGTGGACAGTAATTTTAAAAGTGTTCAAATTTGGATTTAGTTTTAGTCATATTTCTCTTTTGAATAAAATTCTGTTTAGTTTTAGTCATATTTTAGTCACCCGAAATGTTTTACTTTTAGTCTAGTTTTAATATCTAGACTAATATCATAAGATTTTAAATCTACAGTTGAATTAGTCGACAAAAATACATTTTTGGCGGGCCGTGCAGCCATCAAAATGGCAGATTTTCACTTTTCACACCGAAAATAGCAGATCTACAAGCTAGATTGTAGATCTACACCGAAAGTAGAGCTACACCGAAAATAGCAGATCTACAAGCTCACAACGCATCGCAGCGCGACGCGTTGTGAGCTTGTAGATCTGCTATTTTCAGTCTGTGACACCCATCATGACTTGTCTTTGTTCTACTGGATCTCTTCTCCACCCAAACATTACTTTAGTCTAGTTTTTATTTGCTGACAAAATTGTCAGTATATTTAGTCATTGTTTTAGTCATCATAGTTTAGTTTTTATTTTGTTTTTATTTTGTTTTCGTAAGTGAAAAAAGGTAGTCAACAGACATTTTTCATCATAGTTTTAGTCAAGGAAATCAACACTGCTGTCCACCACTGTGCATAGCTAGCATGAACAGTCACACAAATCTGAGTGTATTTTATTGCCATTGAATCCAGATGTTGGTCAGAGAGAGCATTCGGGGTAACAGGTAGAGGGCTCCCAGTCCCCTGGCTCTTAGCGCCAGCCCAGATACAGCTCATTAAACCGTGATTATATCACTCCCAAGGGCCAGGACCTCTGGAGCAGCTCATTACCAAGGCAATAAGAAACAGCCAACAGAGAATGAATCACAATTATGCGGTGTGTCTTGACTCACTAGAATGTACAAGTAGTTTGTCTCCCAACAAACAGCTCATGAGTTTTTAAGGGTTTTTTTCTCACTGTGAAAAAAGAAAAGAAAAAATAAGAATGCCTAAAGAGGAACTTCACCGATATTTATCTGCAAATCCTACAACTCTATTTTCGAGGAGGATGTGAAAATTATTATGACAATGCTATCCAGTGTGTTCTGTGTGCAGAAAGAGCTCTTTCTCGCTCTCTCGCTCTCTCTCGCTCTCTCGCTCTCTCTCTCTGTGTGTGTGCTGGAAAATCTCCAGCGATCTCTTTCTTGACGCACAGAACACACTCACCACAAACCAAAACTACATTCAATCTGTAAATACTCCCTTGTAGTATTTGCTCACACTGTCACTTTCACTAACGCACATGTATGTACTGTACATCATTGTAATGTATTTATGTAAATGAGTCTGTCTACCTTACTGCACATTTTTTAAATCCAGACGCTAAACCCTCCACATTCTGCACCCCATTGATGCTAAAATGTTTTACATTTAATATTGCAGCTTTACTTATTTGTTGAAGTTTATTCTATTATTTTATTTTCATCTTTTATTTAAATCCACTATCACTAATAATATCTCATAGTTATATTGTATTGTTGTTGTTAGCACAGTCTAAATAAATGGTGCATTTATAGCACCTTTCTCTAAAGCGCTTCACAATGTGCTTTACATTCACACACCGATGGCAGAGGACACACCAACCTCATCGGGAGCAGTTAGTGGGTTCAGTGTCTTGCTCAAGGACACTTTGACACCAACCCAGGGGCAGCCGGGGATTCGAACCAGTCCATTCCACCTCCTGAGCCACTGCCACCCCCATAACACACCAATATTTGGATGCTTGTAGCTATACGTGTGAGTAATGCACCCTCTTGAAATCTTGAATCTTCAAATCTCAACTCCCGTTCTCTATCACCTTACCAAGTTCACCTGCTTTGCTTATGGCTCAGCCAATCAGCGTCGCAATCACCACAGTGTAAAAACACCTGTGATTGTATCGCTTACCTGTTTGATTCTGCTACGCGGTCTCAAAATGCCCTCCTCCTCCCCAACAACCCCCTTCTTCCACAATTTAGCTTTTCTCACTTCTCTATTTTTTCTTCCTCTAGGAGTCCCAGGCGGGGCAGTGTCGGAGCAGAGGCGACAGAAAGCTCCAGGGCCGAGCAACCATGGTCGTCTGGCTCCCGAGACTACATCCCCACCCTGAGTCTCGCCCTGCCTCGGGCTCCTCAGCAATACACATACATCTCATTTCGTTCAATAAATACTATTTAACGTGTGCAGAAGGTGTGTGGTCTCTTACTAGTGAACAGAATGATAGGATTCACTTGAAATATGTAGGCTACCAGAGAAATTCCCATTTGAGAGAAGTATAGGCTGCAAAAAAGCCTGTGCCCTGCCCGCTATAGAGTAGAATGTGATTGCACCAAAATTGGCCTAAAGAGCTATCAGCGTGCCGGTGCACACACCGAATATATGTCAGATCTACAAGCTCACAACCAGCGCGCAAATCTGGGTTGAGGCTAGAGGGGACGCCCGCTCGCGGCTTCATTATTAATTACTTACGATGCATTAGTCGGTTCAGGTTCTATTAAATAAGTATTTTTAATCATTTTCACTTTTATTTTTATTATTCTAAAATGGGGGTCCAATCTGAAGCTAGGGGGAGACAAATCCCCCCCGTCCCCCCGAGGATTTGCGCGCCGACTCACAACGCATGGTGATGCGAAGCCTTGTGAGCTTACTGCAGATACAATATTTTCAGCACATGACACTGACATGCAATGAACTACAACTCTTTTAAAAAGTCCAGTCCTGGCTATATAGCTATTAGTACCCAAATGAGCTGCACCACCCCATCCGCGCTAACCTCCACACACCCCACCCGCGCTAACCTCCTCCCCGCCCTCAGGATATCGGCGTGTCCCCCCCCTGGCCATCACAGGCATTTAGCCGTGCTGTGTAGAGCTGAAACACACGCGCAAGAGAGGGTAGGGTGCGCTGGGTCGGTGGTGTCGGGTCAAATTATCCCGACCTGAGAAGGAACAGTGTTTAAAAAGCAGGTGCAGCAGAGAGAGGAAACTCCTGGGAGGTCCGGGTCCTCACACACTTTGGACCGCAGGCCTTTTCATCAAGGTGCTCCACCTTGACTTCAAGGCAATCATTACTTCCACCGGTCCGTTTATACAACCATAAGCCACCCACTCAGCAGAACACCCTCCAATCAATTCAGTAAGAACTCTGCATTAAAAGCTGCAATTCGTAACTTTGAAAGTACTCAATTTTCAGGCTGCTAAGTGGCCTTCGAATCTATTGCTCTGATCAGAGCAACGGACAGCAGTTGACACCAGGGTCTAAATTACTCAATGGAAGAGTAGGGAGAGCACCTCCAACCACTGTAGATGTATTATTTATATTGTATTAACATACTCTACCATACAGATGCACTTGTTATATTGCATCAACATACTCTACCATACAGATGCACTAGTTATATTGTATTAACATACTGTACTCTACCATACAGATATACTGTTATATTGTATTAACATACTCTACCATACAGATGTTATATCATATTAAAGGATAGTTCACCCAAAAAAAATCGATTAGTCGACTTGAATTCCTGGATATTGTTTTGTTTTTGTCGCATTCCTAAGCCAATAATTTGATGACCAGCGGACCGGTAGGCAGCGGTTCCGGTAGGAGACACAAAAGAGACTCTTTGTGTCTCCTACCGGAACCGCTGCCAAGTTAGTGGCTTAGGAATGCGACACAAAAAAAAAATCCATGAATCCAAGTCTCCATGGGGTGATTAATCGATAGAAAAAAAAGTAATTTTGGGGTGAACTATCCCTTTAACTACTCTACCATACAGATTGGTTAAAATAACATTTCATTCATTCAAATAAGTTCCTGATTGCAGCTTTAATAACGTAATGAGTTCACACATCTATTTGAATTTCACACATGAAAGGGTGGGGGGGGCTTGATAAATGTATTCAGTGTTTCGTTGCACCCTTCCACTCTCTTTAATGGAACCTAAAGAGCTCAGGTCGTGAACACTGGCCATGGAAAGTGCATGTAGCATAACACTGTAATTATTCTGCGGTACCACGGGTGCATACATTTTGATCACGGGTGGCCCCCGTTGAAGGAGAAAAAAGAACACCGAACCCTTCACAGTGTTAAAGTCATACTCCACCCATTCGGAAGCAAAAGTCTTTACTCTGGCAATATTATGGACACACTACTGTAGCTATGTGTTTAATCTAACTCTCAGAGTGTACAAATGTATTCAAACGATACATTTACAAATGGTTAATAGGCTTAAGTTAAAATACATAGTAAATATACTATATATTCTTGATTTAACATTCAAGGTGGTTCATTATTCACTCACAGACATTTGCAACTACAGGACAGGACACGCAATTGTGTGTGTGTGTGTGTGTGTGTGTGTGTGTGTGTGTGTGTGTGTGTGTGTGTGTGTGTGTGTGTGTGTGTGTGTGTGCGTGCGTGCGTGCGTGCGTGCGTGCGTGCGTGCGTGCGTGCGTGCGTGCGTGCGTGCGTGCGTGCGTGCGTGCGTGCGTGAGAGACAGACAGACAGACAGACAGACAGACAGACAGACAGACAGACAGACAGACAGACAGACAGACAGACAGACAGACAGACAGACAGACAGACAGACAGACAGACAGACAGACAGACAGACAGGAATGAAGGCTGGTAAAGTGATTACACTATCTGTCTGGCTATGTATGTAACCTCTCTCCTACCTTAATGTTTTGACAGTCATTAATGGCTGTTTGATAGCACAATGACTTAGTGTGTCATTCCTAATACCCTCTCACCTTACAGGCCCATCCAAGGTGATGCCAAAACAAGCATGCCCTGCATTAAAAAAAAAGACAGCATGTTTAATACCTCTGATAATATGAGGCAGAGCTGATAGCTCTGTGCAGCGTGTGCCAAACTGAATACCACGACGCGGAGGAGAATTCACAGACAATACTCAGACAGAGATGGGCTTCAATGATTAACCAGGAATCCACCTCTTTCAGCGGAGATTTCCAGCAAGCGATAAGGAAATAATATTTAGTTTGGGAATTTGGGCCGTGTCAAATGTTTTGATTTTGATTTGATATAATTTAATTGCTGGCAACCGTCATACACAGAAGGTTAAAAGACAATCGAGGATAACATAAAAACAAAACACAGTAAAGTCATAGACTTATTTCTATTGTGGTCCCCATTACACAGAATTGAAAAACATAGACATACAGTACAGAACATATTAAATAAAGCAGATTGCAGAAAATACCGTACATTATTTGTTCAAACAATAGCCTAGAATAAAATAAATAGCCAAAAAGCGAGACTGTGGCACTGATACAATACATAAAGCAATACATTAGGAGCTAATGCATAATCAGTCTGCTACCTCCTGGATTTAGATTTAGATTTGACCTTTAACCCATACAAATGCCTTCAAAATCAGTAGTTCTCAAACTTTTTTTTGCCAAGGACCACCAAACTTATATGTGTTTGGTCGCGGACCCCCATCTGAAAATGTTTTGTTCCAGGGTCCCCCCGAGAAGAGAAGCTTTGTGTTAAAAAAATGCTAAATTATTCAACATTTTCAAAATGAAAGCATACAGCATACAGCGTATTTATGACAATGTTTTTTTTATTAAAGTAATAAAAATCAAGTGTAAAGTCCGGCCAAAAACCCATTCGCTTGAATATAGAGTTATTGCTTCTGCAGCCATGCAGGGGGGGAATCATGGGGGAAATAGCGAAACTAGTGGCCATTCATATGAACTGTCACTTCCTATATGGCTTCAATTTAAAAAACGGATACTTGCCGCCTGTATTTAACATTATTTAACATAATAGGGTTGGGACTCGTAAGGATTTTAACTGTTCCCATTCCTTACCGATTCCCTCTTAACGATTCCGGTTCCTAACGATTCAGATTTTTCGATTCCCAACCCTAGACGAGACTCGATGCGACACGATGCGACTCGATGCGACACGATGCGATGAGACACGATGCGACGCAATGGCGAAGAGATTTGGTGTGGACGGAAAACTTCGTCAAAGTACAGTTGTAACTCAAGTCCAGTTCTCTAAGACTACAGAGGTTTAAGTGGTTAAATCATGTGTAACGTATGTATGCAAAAAAAAAAAAAAAGATCTACCCCAACAAAAATATTGCGTATTGTGATATTTCGGTGGGACTGCGTCACGGTTTATGATATTCCATTTTGGACATGACCCTGCAGGCCTACACCATGCATGGCACCTCTATTTAGGACAAAACAGATTCTAACTGAGGCAGGCAAACACTCAGGTAGCACTCCATGTCTACCTAGCAGGGGCCTGAGTTGTTCCGGAAGCTCCGGGGTCCATGGGCCCCGCGGTTACACCTTTTTCTGGGCACCGCATCAAGTCTCACACCCTGCTGGTGGTGGTGCTGGACAGCTGGAGCCACACATAGAACAGCTGCTCTCTGCCAACACTATACTGCACCTTTTCACCAGCACTTAAGCCAGCTGGTTCTCAAAATGTCATGGACCCCAACATTGGTATGTATTTGACCCGCGGACCCCCATCTGAAAATATTTTGTGACAGGGACGAGAAGAGAATTGTGTTGCATTGATTTACTCTGGGGGACCGCTGGAACCATCCCAAGGACCCCTGGGGGTCCCCGGACCCCAAATAGAGAACCACTGACTTAAGCCCTACTGTATATTTTTGTTCAATGACAAATATCGGAAATCGCAGATCTACAAGCTCACAGGCTAATCCAGATAAGCAGGATGCCCGAATGGATGGCTGGAGCCCGAATTGAGCCCATAAGCACCTGTCATTAAGGCCTACCCCCCGAGGGGGTTCCAGGGGGTCCCCAGCGAAATTAGTTAAATTAGCATCAAAATCAGTTTAACCCTATATAATTCCCTTTTTGAAAATAGCCAATGCACAAGCTCACAACGTGTCGCATCGTTAGGAGCTGGTACTAATAAAGTAACTTTTACTAATTAAAAAGAACATCTTCAAAAACAACTTTCTATATTTCATAAACATTCACAAATCTTATTTGTGAATGTTTCCCTGGGTTTTTCCCAGATGAGGTTGCCCTGGCTGGCACAAAGCACTTTCAGATGGGGGTCCGCGGCCGAATACATAATTATTTTGGTGGGGTTTCGTTGACATGAAAAAGCTTGAGAACTGCCCTATCCCACTTGAGCCACCAGGGTAGCCCCTTTCCAGGCCTGTTACAAATGTCTTTAATTTAGATAACACACACAGACGGGAGAAATGCGAAGGACACACAGACTGCAGTATACTAGACAGTTCACAGGAGCAGAGACCCTGGCCAACACACTCCACCTAAAACACATGGCAGCAGGCCCGGGATCGTTCCGGAAGCACCGCTGGTGCTTTGGACCGCCGCTGTAGCCGCTGCACCTTTTTTTCTGGGCACGACCTCAAATATTAGCCCCTTTACCGTGCCGGTATGTCCACGCTGCTGAGAGGAGAAATAACAGTCGCTCTGTCAACGGGAACGGAGGCTGTTCAGCGGATGTGTTTATTTTAAGATTTGCAGTAATTACTTAACTATGCCTCAAAAGATACGCTCGGCGCAAGAGGAACGCCGTGTGTATATTTAGAGTAAATGCTGGACTAGCTACAGTCAAAACATTGTATGGCGGCGGTAATACTCCTCTGACATCGAAAACGAACTGCTTCCTGGCGCTAATGTGCTGGAAAGTCATTTCAACGGGAGGAGGGGGGGGCGGGAACGACGGCACTCCTTTTCTATTAACGTTACGCAGAACATTTTTATGGGCCACGATGTCGAGAGAGGGTTAGGGGGAGAGAGAGAGAGAGAGAGAAAGAGAAAGAGAGAGAGAGTCTCGGTTGGCGTGGCACCGGGAATGCTGTCAAACATCGGTGGAGGGGCCTTCTCGACGGTTTATGATGGCTGCCTGCCACCGACACCATATAGGAAAGAAGTGGAGCAGGACGAGGCACTTAAATGTTACACACGGCCACAACATTACGCAAGGTTACGTGTGCACATACACGCACACACCCGTACACACCCTATAGCACAGTTTTCCCGCCCTTGCTGAAATCATGCGAGGGATCATGCGAGGGATTAGTGCCTTTGGTGCGCTTCAAGATTCGTGTCACGCAAAGACTTGCTTTGTCACAACGGCTCTGGAAACATTTGTTTGCGATAGGTGTAGGCCTGCCTGATACCAAAGGACCACCAACGAGGTCCACGGATAATATGCAGGCTGGCGCTCACACGTGATATTGGGTTTCCACATTGCGGGGAACACATTCAGAGACACACAAAGACTTAAGCCTGATATAGGCCTATACTTTGTCGTATGACGAAGTCCCGTTGCAAACATTGCCCGATCTACAAGCCCATAATGGGTCGCGCCGTAATTATGAGCTTGTGAAGTGCTATTGATATTGAAGAGCTATTTTTGCCGCCGTACACCACCGAATGACAGAGTCAGCGTTTAGAGCACCTGCCAGGCTGCCACTACTGTATGTAACTGAAGTTCCATTATGGAACCATACTGTATCTGTAACATTTAAATTGCGGTGGCATTCTTTGAAATGAATGTTTCAGTTCCACGTGCAGCATGATGAAAAAGGCTGTTCAGGCAGCGATAAAGCAGAGGTATTTCACGACTCCGAGAGCACGCTAACAAACACATTACATACTATAGTTAACTATAGTTATAATTTAAACACAAATACACATGTCCACAAGCGAACATATGCAATGTGGCAAACTAAAACCTGTGGCCAGTGGTGTAAAGTAACTAAGTAAATTTACTAAAGTACTGTACTTAAGTACAATTTTGAGGTACTTTTACTTTATTGGAGTATTTCCAATTGTCTATACTTTTACTTCTACTCCACTACATCTCAGAGGCAAATATTGCACTTTTACTCCACTACAATTATTTGAAAACTTTAGTTACTATGTAGTTACTTACTATATTATTACATTATAAAACATACATAAACCACTTTAGCCCTGTTTTATACCTCGGCTATTTGAAAATAGCCGATCTACAAGCTCCCAACACGTCGCGATGCGACGTGTTGGGAGCTTGTAGATCTGCTATTTAAAAAAAAAAAATTGACTTTGACTTTGACTTTAGGTATTTAAGTACATTTTGATACCAATACTCTTGTACTTTTACTCAAGTACATTTTTATTTCCGGTCTTTTGCTTGTAACGGAGTACTTCTACATTGCAGTATTGATACTTTTACTTAAGTAAAACATTTGAGTCCCACCACTGCCTGTGGCAGAAAATCAAACTCACACACGCATGCAAAAACAGTTTCACCCACACACAGCCATGACATAATATTATGTGCTATCACCAGCGTGTACGGTTTTATCCTCTTCTTACTATTGTTGCTATTCTGTATTATTCTTTGTCATTGTTTATGATTTTCTTTGTTATTGTTATTTACAATTTCTGCAACAAAGTTGAGTTGAGGAACCAAAAGGAAATAGTTTTTACTCTCATGCACAAATCTAAGAAAACGAATCTTGAGCTTTTGCTTAGTGCAATATCATGACCTAGATCACTGTTTCACAAACAATGGAAGTTATATGGGACCCAGTTGTATGGGTAACGGATACATAGCCCTTTCTTGACGTTTCCCACAATGATTTTACATGATTAATTCAAAACAATTTCAAAAGACATGAGGGGAGAAGTCTGCAGGTGCAGGAAACGACCAGGTCCACACTCCCAGACCCATAGAGAGAGAGAGAGAGAGTTCTGACACTCGCGTTCACTTCATCGGGCCAGGTCTTCTACAGTACATAGCCGTCTATTGGCTAATAGTGACAAAGCCCTAAACCGGAAGTTTATGGAATGCACTGAAGTCTACAGCTCCTTGTAACTATTTCCCGTTTACATGAACCACGTGGCCGGCGCTGTTTCCGCCCTCTCATTGGCGGAACTATCTAATACAAGGCTCTGCACACTCCATGCAGAATGCAACCAATCACATGCCGGTTGCTATAGTGCTCAGAGATCACTGCATCGTCTGTGATGTTGGTGAGCATTCAATTAACCAATTAAGACCTGATTCTACAAAATATATGTTGATATATCAGTGGTTCTCAAAAAGATTTGAGTTAAAAATGTTCAAAATTTTCCAGAAATAGCAGATCTGCAAGCTCGTAGCACGGCACTCGGTGCCGTGCTATAAGCTTATTACCTGCATTCCAATGGATGATAGAGGTATTTTCTGTACTTTTATGCATCATTTTTGTCCGACGGAGTAGGACATTTATTTACAAAAATGGAGATAGGCGGTTTCTGCCCGACTGGAACGATTTGAATTGAACACACGCCAACTGCATCCAAAGGCCAAACCTCCCCAGGGTTTCCACTTGCTAGCCTATTCTCTCTGTTTCTCTCTCTTTCTTCTCTCTCAATCTCCCTCTTCCCTCCTTCTCTCTCTCTCTCTCTCTATCAAAACAGAAACAAATCTAAGAGTTTGGGATCATTCCCTTTTATTTTGGAGTGTGAAAAGAGCATTGGTTCGCTACAAAAGAAATGCTATTTAAACAAGTCTTCATTTTGGATTCATTCATTGGGCGGAAAATAAATCAATCCGCCAGTGGGATGAGGTAATCTCCCGGCCTTGTTTACTAAGTTTGTATTCAAGAAGTTTCATGAAAAACGTGTTCCAAAGTAACGCTGCTCAGTCCACTTGTTGCATGAATGAAGCGAGAATTGCACTCAGCTTGATGTGAGTGAGTTGCACTGGAGTTAAGAGAGATTCTACGGCTTTTTATTGACATTTACGCAAAAGGAAAAATCTAATTCAGAAACAACATATCATATTAACCAGTGAGTATTAAACTCACTGGTTAATATGACAGTTTTATGCAAATTGGCCTTAAGTCTGATGACTTTCAGCTTTGCTTTCTCCTGGGCTGTCATGCAATGGAATACTGTACTGTACGAGGCTTCAAAGAGCGAGCAATGCTGAGTCAACATGATTCGGACCATACCGAGGCCCGAAAATTAATAGATGCCCCCCCCCCCCCTTCTTTCTCTCCGCAGCTGCGTGGTCTGATTAAAAACACTTACCCTTTGAACATTTAAAATGTGATTAAAAACATGAAAGGGCTTTTCACTGGAATCTACAGTTTGAATCTTGAATCTCCTCCTTTTGGAAGATTCCAAGAGGGAAAAAAATGAAAAGGGAACGGCTGTAGAATTTAATAAACAGTAAAGGTTTGAAACGAGGCTACTCTGACAAATATTGTCTTTGGAGCGGTGCCATGTTCTTATGTCGGTGAGTGCGTGCCAAATGCACAGCTCTTCCAAAAGCCCTGCGCGCGGGCCTCTTCCCAGTTCCTCAAGTGGGCCTGAGTGTTGTTTTGGAGACTGAAAGCCATGAAGAGAATGGATCCCGTGCCTTCCCTGCGTGATAAGCTATTGTAATCCATTCCACACATGCACGCACGCACACAGATCGACCCAAACGGCTTGTTTTGGAAAGTTTAAATAACCGTTCATTGTAACGGTTCTAGAAAGAACCCTTAACCAATTACACCCTGTATACTGTGTACTTCATCGACTGGGTGTCTGCCAGGAGTCTATGCTGTACTTAGTCCGCTCCTTTTCCCCCCTCAAATCTCTGCTTCTAAAAAAAAAACAGATATACAAGCTTTTAGATTGTCTATTTTCGACGAATGTTCACCTATTGAGCAGTGTTGATTTTGACAGCAAATGTTGATTTAGTTTTAGTCAAAGTCTTTTGAATAAAATTCTGTTTAGTTTTAGTCATATTTTAGTCATCTGAAATGTTTAACTTTTAGTCTAGTTTTAGTTGACTAAATATCATAAGATTTTAGTCGACTAAATCTGCAGTTGATTTAGACATTTTTGGGGGGGGGCGGGCCATGATGCCATCGAAATAGCAGATCTACAAGCTCACAACCCTTCGCAGCGCGACGTGAGCTTGTAGATCAGCTATTTTCGGTCTGTGACACCCGGGCGCACCCATGATGACCTGTCATCACCCTGAAAAGGTGAATATCTTGCTACTGTTACAGTAAGAACCTCTGTCAGTGTGTACTTGTGGCTGTGCCATTGTTTTACTATATCCTGCTCTCTGTGGCCAGTGGGAATTTGCTGGACTGAAAGGGACTTTTTGGGGAAACTGGTGTCTGCGTATTGGTGTGTGTGTGTGTGTGTGTGTGTGTGTGTGTGTGTGTGTGTGTGTGTGTGTGTGTGTGTGTGTGTGTGTGTGTGTGTGTGTGTGTGTGTGTGTGTGTGTGTGTGTGTGTGAGAGAGAGAGAGAGTGCACACATGCATCTCTAACATAGCGTAACCCTATAATCTTCACCCCCCCCAGGGCAGCGTCATCTTTCCCATGCCCCAATGCTGTCACGCACACAGACATGCGCGCACACGCACACGCACACGCACACACACACACACACACACACACACACACACACACACACAGAAAGTCATGAGGTTTCCCTCTGTTATTATTATCATTATTCATAATATTTCTCTTCGTGGCGACCGGCGGGGGACCCTTGTCCTCGGGTGCATAGTTCACATATTTACACACCAGCTGTTTGTGCAGCTGTGGGTCTGTCCGAGACCCCCCCCCCCCCCCTTTTTTTTTTCTTTTCCCCCCTCTCGGGTCGAGCGTGTCATCGCTGCAGATGTCTCAGGCCTCGCTCGGTGCCATCTGGTAGCTGGGTCTCTGGACCGGGACTCTGAGCAGGAGACGGAGATGGACGGTGATGGACAGGAGAGGAGAGGAGAGGAGAGGATGCAAGACTAGCCGCTGCCACCTCAAATGATCGCCCCCCCAAAATAGCAAACTTCATCATACAGAGGCATACCCATGCAAGGCTATAATGCATACAAATACAAACTGATACAGACATGCACATAATAAAATGCAGTAATATAATCCATAACAATAACATGCTATTTTGGGTACTGCTCCCCCCAGAACAAGGATGCCGGGGTTCAAGGGGTTAATATAACATACACACATTGTTCATTCATTATGCAAGGGATAATGTATGGGGAGGTAGTCATTATTGAAATTTAAAGCCCGACAGGGTGATTATCCACCGACGCGATAGCCGCTTATTACACGGCTACTTAATAAATAAATTAATAAATTGACCCAAAAGTAACAACAAAACGAAGTATTTCCTTGCTTACGGCAAAGAAAGTATTCTATAAGTATTGGGCTGGGCGGAGAAGTTCGCCTTGGAAAACAAATGACAGTAGTCCATAAGGTAACCGGAAGACTCGCCCCAAAACACACTCGCCCCCATTCTGCGTTGGTGGTGCGCCACGATAAACAAGGAAGTGTAGTGGATCAAAGAGAATCACTTTTCGGTTATTGCATCGTCTATTTCTCACTTCAAATGTTTTCAAAAACATTCTTGAGAGCAGCGTTTAGTTGTAAATTACATTGCTTGTTCTTTACATGGCTGTCTTGTTGGATACAGCATAAAACCAAGCAGCGCAGGTTGACATGAGCAGGTGGTCTTTGATTACACAGCGGTCCGTTATAGAGCTCATCGGTCATTATCAAGAAATAATGACCGATGCTTGACCAATCAGAATCAAGCATTCAACCAAGCCTTTTACATGGGCGTCCCTTGTTTTTCTTATAAGGGACGCCCGGCCCGGTTGTCCCTTATTTGAATTTCAGGTGGCAACCCTAGTTCCCAGTGACATAGGGTTTAATGCAGTGGTCCGGGGACCCCCAGGGGTCCTTGAGGTGGAGGGTCCAGGGGGTCCCCAGCTAAATGATAGATAGTTAGGAACCAAATGGACCCTTATGGGTCTGTAACTCAGAGTGTACAAATGGACCCTTCTCTTATGGGGGTCCCTGGCATATCTTTTCAAATGGGGGTCCACGGACTAATATGCGCCAATTTGGGGGTCCTTGGTGGGGTTGGTGAAAGGGCCTTTCTGTGTGGAGTTTGCATGTTCTCCCCGTGTCTCCTAGGGTAGGTACTCTCACAAAAACTTGCAGTAATCCTGGTCTCTATACTGCCTCCCCCTGGTCAACCGGGGCGCCTGATGGAGGGGAAAGGAACTGGTTGGAATAACGTGTTCCTTCCACGCGCTACGTCTAACCAAGGAACCTCCCCCAGTCAGGTGATAAGAAGCGGCTTGCTAGCTCTCATGCATTGAAGGAGGCATGAGCTCGGCTCTAGGCTCTCCCTAGGCTGGCAGAGGGAGTGTAGCGCCCAGGATTACTTAGACAATTGGCACTGGGTGAAAAAATGGGTTACAAAATCGTGGGATTAAAAAATAATAATAATTGGGGTCCTTGACATGAAAGAGTTTGAGAAGCAATGGTTTTACACGCCTGTGTTTACCAGATGGATGTTCCACCAAATGGTTCATAGGCATCTGCTGCCTGCCTACAGGCCTGCTACAGCACTGCATCACCACATTTATGTTTGATTGAGAGAAGGATAGATTATTGTTGCATGTATTCCCAGATGTCTTCTGCAAAATGCACCCATACACCACACACGCACCACCCACCAACACACATCAAACTACAGCATGGTGTAAGCCTGTTTAGTCACTCTATACATGCCACAAGTTTCCTCTGAAAGAAACAAACAAACATATTGTACAGTGTGGACAGCCATGTGCATGCACGCACACTCGCACGCACAGTCACACACATGCACACACACACACAGACACACGCACACACGCACACACACACACACACACTCAAGTATGAGCCATTGTTTTCTCGCTTTTTTTTCTCCACATGAATGATGACTCTTTCACATTGGTGAGTGAAATACAAATTCTGCGGACAAACGAGATGCCATTGAACCGGGGAACTGAGAAATGTCATTACCCAGGTCCATATTGAACAGATTTTGCGCTGCACTTGATTGCAAACATATTCTCAAGCAGGTTTTTCTTGAGTGAATCACTCGGCGGTTTGGTTGTGTACTGCCGTATCATGTTGAAAGAAAAGGGAAAACGACGAAACATCTGGACAATTACTGGCCTTGGTTTTTAAACAACGGCATCACGACTTTGGCGCGGCGAGGCGCTGTACCATCTGCCTATGCTTACTCCTTGGCTGCGAGTGCGCCTGCCTCGCGTTGACGAAAACACACCATTGCAACGCATGTTTTTAAGGGTGGCCTCTGTGCCTCCCGAGACCGTCCCCGCGTCCATCAACAGCCATGTGTCCAGTCAGAATGTCCGTGAGAAACACACGGGACCCCCTCTGTTGTTGACCCCCCCGTAAGTGGGCTCCGGAGGAGAGAACCCGCCAAAGGCTTGAGTCGTAAATGTAAAAGCCGCAGTGAATTTTCATGCAAATGCAATCATTGCAAGATGCCTCTCTGCAAGCAATGCAAGATGTGTGTTGCTGTGTCTGTCTGGGTTTCTGACAGTATGCATCATAATAGTTAGTAAATAAAAAAATCGGGGATGCACCGATTGGGAAATTCTGGGCCAATACATGGGTTTGGTGACCCCCAGGGGTCCTTGAGGGGGTTCCAGGGGGTCCCCAGCAAGTTGATAGTTTATAGTTAATATAGCATCACAATCACTTTAACCACTGTATCCCTATTTTATACTTAGGCTATTAAAAAAACACGTTGTGATTCGATGGGAACTTGCAGATCTGCTATTTTTGAAATTTGTTGAATAATCTTAAAAACATATATTTTTTAAACACAAAACTTATTTTTAGGGGTCCTTGGAACAAAGTATTTTCATATGGGGGTCAACGCCCAAATAAATGTAAATTCAGGGATCCTTGACTTTAAAAAGTTTGAGAACCACCTCCATAGACGATGCCAATACCGATGATTTAATACTACTTGGATATCTGTAAATGTCTTGTCTGTTGTCATATGTATGTGTTGTGTATGGACCCCTGAAAGATTAGCTGATGTATTGGATCAGCTAATGGGGATAATAACCTCAATAATAAACTCAATAATCACGTTATCTTTTAAAGAGCACAAATTCATACAATAATTAAGTAAACCTCTGTCAAACCTCTGAAACAACAGATAAACATCGGCCACCAGCATCGGTGATAGTCATCTTATTCGATGGCAGTCAACAAGGTCACTCGTCGATACCAATGTTCGTCCGATTAAACGGTGCATTCCTAGATAGAAACTCAAAGGATGCTTGGATTGAATTTTTGGGGTTTTCCGCCTGCATGTGAATAGTCTCTAAAGCCAGACAACTACTCCACAATGTCTGAATGCTACATAAAAGTCTGTAACTAACTACGCCTCCTGAATGCCGCGAACGGAAGCTGTCATCTGTTCGTCATTTACGTTCACTAAAATATAATTATTTTAATATTTAAAAAATGTTTTAGAATTTTCATTTATGCAAAGCAGCAAGCTATTTAGACCCCGACTAATCTGGTTTACATTAGGACACATGAAACGGAAGTGGGGGGAGGTGGTGGGACATCGGCTTTACTCCCGTCTCATTCTCAGCACTTCCGTTGCACAGACCGTTTTAGACGGAAGCATTTGAAAATTGTGTGAGCCAACAGCCTGGCTCCAGATACTAGCAGTGGTGTAAAGTAATTAAGTACATTTACTCAAGTACTGTACTTAAGTACAATTTTGAGGTACTTTTACTTTACTGGAGTATTTCCAATGTTCAATACTTTTACTTCCACTCCACTACATCTCAGAGGCAAATATTGTACTTTTGCTCCACTACAATTATTTGAAAACTTGAGTTACTAGTTACTTTGCAGATATACATTATTATATTATAAAACCTACATTAACCACTTCAGCCCTATTTTATACTATCTGAAAATAGCCGATCTACAAGCTCACAACGTGTCGCATGGTGACGCGTTGTGAGCTTGTAGATCTGCTATTTTCAAAAATGTTAGTACTTTTACTTTTGGTACTTTAAGTATATTTTGATGCCAATACTTTTGTACTTTTACTCAAGTAACATTTTGAACACAGGCCTTTTACTTGTAACAGAGTATTTTTTCATTGTGTTATTGCTACTTTTACTTAAGTAAAATATATAAGCGCCGGCCACTGCTATAAGCAATTTAAGCGGTCGCTTAGGGCAGTGTATATCAACCCTGGCAAACGTCCCAATTTTGGGCCGGGGCTACTGCTGAGGTGTGCCGCGCCGTTTGAAGAAGGTTTTTTTTTTTTTTTTTTTAAACAATAATAATAATCAGGCATGCAAACAGCCCCGAGGTGAAAAGGGTGACAAAATGCTGTTTTTTTTCGGGTCAGGTGTCACACTATTGCCCTATTTGGATTAAAAACGGCTAGTGGAAGCTGAAAAGCTACAAGTTTGCATGTCTGAATAATGCAAAAACAGAAATATTTGTTTGCATTTGCTTTTTTTCTATATATATATATACCGTATATCTAGGTGTGCCCTGGGATTTTTTGGCTATGCCAGGTGTGCCTTGGCACAAAAAAGGTTGATAGACACTGGCTTAGGGCCACAACCACTAGGGGGGGGGGCACATGTTTTAATTCACTTTCATATTATAATTATGTCATGTATCTCCTATCCATTATTATTTTAATATTCAATAAAAAAATATGTATCTTATGACATAGTGATTTTATAATGGGGGTGTTTGGGGGGGGCACCAAAAGGAATCTTCCTTATAGGGCCACGAAAATCCTAGGGCCGGCCATAAGTACTTCTTCCACCACTGCAGACTAGCATGTGAATGTAGGACGTCTTTGGAGACAGCGGAAGGAGAAATGAGACAGAGTACGAGGTTAGAGACAGGTGGAATGAAACAGAGAATCAAAGAGGAAATTTGGGGCGGAGGCTGAGAGTTAACCTCGGGGTCAGGAATGTTTATTGGATAAATCCCAAAACAAAACCTCATGGCTCTTTCCTGAATGATTCCAGAACATTATTTCCTGATCATTAGTCTATAGTTTTTTTTTCTTCCTTTCTTTCTGAATCTAATCCAAACGACATACCACAATAAAAGCTTGGCCCTCAATCTGTTCTGTACACATCATTGGCCCTCATTGAAAAGATTGTCTTTCCACGCCAGACTTGCTTGATTTTGTACCAATCCACCATCAATCCACCACTAATGTATACATTTGTAGCTGTGAGAGTGTACAAATGGAACCAAATGGACCCGTAAAGGTCAATTTGGTTCCAGGGGGTCCCCAGCAAAATGAGTTAAATAAACTCAGTTTAACCACTTTATCCATTTATAAGTCGGCTATTCAAAAATAGCAGATCTACAAGGTCACTGCGCATCACAAAGTCACACGCTGCAAGCTGCTATTTTAGATTTTTTATATATTTTTTAATAGCGAAAATGTTTGGAACATTTTGAATAATTTCGATTTAAAAAAAAAAAAAAAACTTCTCTTCTGGGGGTCCCTGGCACAACAACTTTTCAGATGGGGGTCCATTGCCAAAGACATATCAATTCGGGGGTCCTTGACTTGAAAAAACTTTGAGAACCACTGCTTTACACCTCTCTGTTGAAAAACACTTGTAGTGTCTGCAAGCAACTTACTAAATTTTTTGAGTATCCGTACTTCCCTTGAGAATTTTATGACTTTCACTCCACTACATTTCAAATACAAGTTGTACTTTTGACTCCACTATTTCTAGGAAGGGCGCCTAACTACTTTTCAAGTAGTGAAAATAGCAGATCTACAAGCTCACAACATGTCGCATAGATCTGCTTTTTCCACTACTATTGATATTTTCTGACGATTTCTGGAAAATCTTTGAATTTTGGGGGGGGGGGGGGGGAATGTCTAAATTTTAATACAGCAATGCACTGATATTAAAAAGAAAATATTCTCCAAAAGCATATACCTTTGAATGATGTGTTATTATGTGAAGTGTTTTTAAAAGCAAGTACTTTCACTAGTAGTAAAGTAATAAATGTGTATTTTGATTCAAGTCCTACTTTGTCCTGGCCTGATTATCAGCCTGAAGCTGCGTGGAGCTTCAGTCTGAAATTGGCTGCAGTGTCTGTGATTGCAAGGGGGAGGGGATTCGAATTTCCCTAAACCAATCACAAGAGATCCACGGATCCGCCTACATCTGACGCCATCGCACAGCTTGTTTTAGCAGATATTCGCTGATTGGTTTGTCGTTAGACCCACCCCCTCCTCCGACTCTCATTGGACGGTACTGGAGGGTATCGAAGATATATCCTAGGCTCACATTTCAACACCAGACCAAGAGGCAGTCCACTCAGAGAGTGGGCGGGGTCTATGGTTTGGAACCAGGCTGACTTTGTCCACCACTGGCTCTGTCCCTCCTCGCTGCCTTTCCTCTGTGCCACTCTCTGCACCGTCCCAGCTGCATCAACAGTGAATCCCAGGTTAACAGGTTGTTCAGGGCGGAGGGGAAGCAGGAAGGAAAGAGGGGTCGTCATTTTTATTCAGCTTGAAGCCGCATTTTGCCTTTAAAGAGATTGGCGTGGCATTGAGATCAGGAACAGGCTCGGCCAGGGAGTGTCTGTCTGTCCTGACGAAACATATGCAAAACAGGCAATGGTTTGTTCCCAAGCCAACGTACTGTTAAAAAAAAAAGATAAAAGGTTTGCAAAGCCAAATTGTCAAGTATAGAATTCACAAACAATACACTGTAGGCTTACTAGACAGAGAGGTGAGGACAAAGGCAGTTGTAAGACAAATAAAAAGATGCACAGACAGACAGAGAGAGAGAGAGAGAGCAGTACAGATGGAGAGAGAGAGAGAGGGAGAGAGAGAAATGTACAAGAAGTACAGTATATAAGGAGATAGTAGTGCATGCGTCAGGGTCAGCAGCACTGTACGAGTGCGTGCGTGCGTGTGTGCGCGTCCGTGCATGCAGGGTGTGGTTTTATGGAAAGAGAGACTCTGGAATCCTTGCTTCTGAACAGAAGTTAATGACTGCCCCCCCCCCTTTACTACTAGCGTTGGTAGCGTTGTCAACAGATTTAGATTTTTTTAATATACAAAACATACATTATCCACTTATGTCCTATTTTATACTTCTGCTATTCGAATTCCAATAACCGATACAAGCTTTTAGTTTTGTAGTGCAAGTATAAGAAAGAATACTTTGATGCCCATACTTTTGTGCTTTTACTGAAGTACACTTTTACTTGTAACTAGTATTTCAATTTTTTTGCCACTGCCACTTTTACTTAATTAAAACATTTGAGTACACTACCCCCAACCGCCTCTCTCCCCCCCTCCTCTCTCCCCCCCTCCTCTCTCCCCCCCTCCTCTCTCTCGCGCTATGAGCCTGTATATCTGCTTTTTTTTAATAGCCAAAGTATTAAAGGTTCCAATTATTGTGACGCTATATTACCACATTTCGCTGGGGACCCCCTGGTACCCCCTCAAGGACCCCTGGGGGTCCCCGGACCCCACTTTGAGAACCACTGATGTGCAGTGTCTGTGGGGTCATAGGGTCTGCAGCACCTGACACACGCCAGGTATAATGCGGAGGTCACACCAGGTAAAGATAAACATGCATGTATAATCTCTGTCTGTCTCTGTATCTGTGTGATGTCTGTCTCTGTATCTGTGTGAGAGCATGTGAGTGCGTGTTCGATTTCCATGTTTGCTCTGCGGTAATCATTTTTTTCCTGTGTGGGGTCAGAGGGTCCGCAGCACCTGAAAGAAGCGGAGGTCACACCAGGTAAAGTCAAACATGCATGCATAATCTCTGTCTGTCTCTGTATCTGTGTGAGAGCATGTGAGTGCGTGTTCGATTTCCATGTTTGCTCTGCGGTTATTGATTAATAAAGGATCCTCACACGTACTTCCCGGCTGTTGGACTCTTCTACAAGCATATAGGCCTGTTTTACTACTGTACTGTAATGTACTGTTTGCCCTTACCTTACCTAACCCCAACCCCAACCCCAACCCTAACCCTAACTCTAACCTTGCCCTAATCTATGTCGGGTCGGGTGGAAACCTTTTCAGGATTCAAAAAATAGAAAAAGTATAGCAGATCAAGCTCAAAACGCGTCTCTTCGCGCCGCGTTTCGAGCTTGCAGATCTGCGGCAGGGGCTCAGCTGTGTCAGCTGTGGGGGGTCTTAGCTGTGTCGGATGTAAGAAGGGGGGCTCCAAGGTAAAAAGTCGATGAAATGAAATGTGTCCCTGAGCAAGACTCTTAACCCCTAATTGCTCACAGGCCCCCAGGCGACCCGACGCTGTTACTGAAGAAATCACTCTATAGCAATGATTACCATCAGAATATAGAGCTATTTAACACGTATTTTAACAAGCAAATATAGAGGGGGAGAGAGAGAGAGAGAGAGAGAGAGAGAGAGAGAGAGAGAGAGAGAGAGAGAGGGGGGGGGGGGGGGGTACAAGTATTTGGAGATAGTAGTGCATGTGTCAGGGTCAGCAGCACTTAACCACTTATGTCCTATATATATACTTCTGCTATTCTAATTCAAATAGCCGATACAAGCTCACAACGGGTTGCATCGCAACATGTGAGCTTTGATGTGAGTACTTTTAGTTTGGTAGTGCAAGTACAGTATAAGAAAGTATACTAAAGTACATTTTTTAACATTTCCAAATTTTTGCCATTGCTACTTTTACTTAATTAAAACATCTGAGTACACTGCCCCGTCACTTTCTCCCTCCCTACCTCTCTCTCTCTAAAAACTCTGCATTCATGTATGTGTGTGTGGGGTCATAGGGTCCGCAGCACCTGAGGAAGCGGAGGTCACACCAGGTATAGATAAACATGCATTTATAATCTCTGTCTGTCTCTGAATCTGTGTGAGAGCATGTGAGTGTGTGTTCGATTTCCATGTTTGCTCTGCGGTTATTGATTACCAAAGGATCCTCACAGTCACACCTCCCAGCTGTTGGACTCTTCTACAAGCATATAGGCCTGTTTTACTACTGTACTGTAATGTACTGTTTGCCCTTACCTTACCTAACCCTAACCCCAACCCTAACCTCACCCTAACCCTAACCCTAACCCTAACCCTAACTCTAACCTTGCCCTAATCTCTGTCGGGTCGGGTGGAAACCTTTTCAGGATTCAAAAAATAGAAAAATTATAGCAGATCAAGCTCAAAACATGAGCTCAGTCCTGGGCTCTCCCTAGGCTGGCAGAGGGAGAGTAGTGCCCAGGATTACATAGGCAATTGGCAATGGGTGAAAAAATGGGTTACAAAATCATGGGATCAAAATTTATGGGGGGAAAAAATGGTGCCATCTAATGAACATTATTGTGGACCAACTAGAAGATATGTTGAAAATGGGAGAAGTGGTCCTTTAACATCATTGTGAAACACAACACAATAAAAAATCTACTAGCTCACAAGGTGTCGCAATGTGATGCGTTGTGAGCTTGTAGATCAGCAATTTTTTGCTTTTCATCGTGGTGAAATGTCTGAAAAAACGTGTGTGCATGTGTGTGGGGAGTCTCAGCTGTGTCAGATGTAAAAAGGGGAGCTCCAAGGTAAAAAGGTTGGGATCTATTTCTGTAATGCTGCAAAAATCAGGCAAGCCAATCAGGAGAGAGTACCCATTTATAAGCTTCAGTTTTATAGTGTTCCATTATCCAATTATGTCTGCTCATTCTTTGTGTCATCAAAACGAATTTCACTTGCTTATCCTGAGTTCTGACTCCTGATTTGATTAAATTGGTATCCTGACCTGAAAATGTTTGCTGTTTAGCTTGAGAGATGGGGAGACCTCTGTTGCTGGCAACAAAAAAAAACACTACAGCACATACCATCATAATATAGAGCTATTTAACACTTATTTTAACAACAAACAAATATCACTTACTCCACCTTTAAAATAACACATTTTGAATAAGTTTGAACAATTTGTAGAGACCCTGGTTCAGTTGACCTTTGGCAGTTTCACAGTGTGACCTGTGTTACACTTCCCAGCAGGGGGCAGTGTGTTCAAAGTTGATTGCTACTCACTGATAGATCAGTTCTCTAATAGTCCAGTTTTTGTCCTTGACCCCAAATTGATATGCATTTGGCCGAGGACCCCCATGGATTTTGTTCCATGGACCCCCAGAAGAGATGATTTATGTTAAAAACTATAAGAAAATATTAAAAATGTTCAATATGTTTTGGATTTTGTTGTTCCCGTTCCAAATGTGTCTGCTTGTTTATGTTTTTAATTTTCATTGCTTGTTTATCCTGTATCCTGTATTAGTTCTCTCTCCGGATTGGACGAAATTGATATCCCGAACTGAAAATGTATTTTCTGTTTGTGAACAAACACACTATAGCAATGACTGGAGTGAAATGAACCCTGGGTCTGGTCTTTCTTATACATTTCAAGCATGAGGGAGAAGCAGCTGACTTTTGACTACCATTGAGTGGTCAGGGTGGCCCAGCCCTCATAAAATCATTGTATTATTTGGGAAGAGGTTTTTGCATCATTTCCTCCCCACTAGAAACACTGGCATCATCATTCATGATGATAATCATCAGTGGTGGACAGTAACAAAGTACATTTACTTGAGTACTGTACTTTTTAATTTTTCAACAACTTCCAACTTGTACAAAAAGCGCAGTCATAATACAAATTCACAAACAGCACATTACATTACACATCAGAGTCCTTGAAGTCTTTGAATACAATTAAGTACAGCTAATCTGAGTCTGTTCCAATATAGGGGTCCACCGTCCAAGTAAAGTTGATCTGTACCTGGACAGGGGAAGTTGTCTTTCCTACGGACACTATAAATGGGACACTTCCGTTGCCCGCAGCACACAACGCTGATGAAGGCTTGACGCCGAAGCGCGCACGTTGTTGGCTGCTCTCCAGCATACCATGCCTACTTAAACTATATAAATAAAAGTGCTTTAAAAGGACTATTTCGTGAGTGCTGGTATTCTCTTACAGAGATTTATTATAAAGTTACTTTTCCAGACCGTGCACCCGGTAAGAAAGTGTAGTATTGTTGAGACGAGTTGGAGTCGTGCTCGCACCCTTCATTTGAAGATATCTATACTTTGACTCATGGTACTGGGGTTGAGTACTTGGTCCACCAGTGATTATTTGGAAGAGGTTTTTGCATCCTTTACTCCCCACCAGAGACAACGTGTTCACTGGTGATGATAACACATTATGATGTGATGTGAACAAGTATGAAACACGTTGTGTGAGGTCACATCGACCGTGACCTTGGAACAGCACATTCTAATCCGTTCATTCTCCAGTCCAAACGGAATTGAATTCCCTCCAGACGTTCCTGTGACATTGCGTTGATGAGATTAGGACGGACGTGGGGTCACCATGACCTTGACCTTTGACCACCAAATATTAAACGGAACACAAACGGACATTTGAAGAAATAACATTCACAAAAATGGGACATTATATATATATATATATATATATATATATATATATATATATATATATATATACACTTTTCAATTAATCAAAACATTAATCAATAGAATAATCGCTAAGAAAATAATCAATACTTTTAGCCTAATTGCACAAACATATAAACTTATTAGAAATCAAAGTGCACAGTTCTGTAACAGTAATATGTCTGAATGTGTTTTTGAATTAAACCTTTGTTCCCACTTCCTCACTGGCTCAGTGGCCTCCTTGTTAGAGCGTCCACCTTGAAGCTCAGGGGTCAGGGTTCAATTCCCAGCCCAGTCATACCAAAGACTATAAACATGGGACATGGATGCGTGTTTACAACCAGGAACGTGTCTCCATGTTAAATTTAGTGGTGGCTGGCAAGGGAAAAAAAGGTTATTTTCCACACCGTCAAAACTACAGACATCTGTAAACATAATATAAATTTTGTTCCGAAAACGGTAAAAATTGGACATTTTCGCCGGTTGCAACCTCAGGCGGACCTTACCGCAGCGGGACTGAATCCCGGAGCTTCTTGTTGTTCTATTATTGTGTTAGTATTTGTATATGGGAATGTACAGTATGAGTGGCGGTTTGCTGGTTCAAAGAGCCATGACATCAGTTTTTATAAGGAATCACTCTCTTTATTGTGGCAAGCAGCAGTCCATAAAAGACAAACCAAATCAAATACTACGGGGTAAAATGAAAGTCCATCATGGTGTCACACCAAAACACACATACAACATAAATAGATAAATGAACACAATGCAGCAACATAACACATTTCAAACAACACATTCCTCAAATACAAATAATAAACACGTCTAATCACACACCATGTCCTTTTACAGCTAAACAGTACACGTCTAATCACACACCATGTCCTTTTACAGCTAAACAGTACACGTCTAATCACACACCATGTCCTTTTACAGCTAAACAGTACACGTCTAATCACACACCATGTCCTTTTACAGCTAAACAGTACACGTCTAATCACACACCATGTCCTTTTACAGCTAAACAGTACACGTCTAATCACACACCAAGGTCATTTTACAGCTAAACAGTACACGTCTAATCACCCTTTCTGGGTTTATTTCCCAACCACGACCTGCTCACCATTCATTATCACTTGCATGCACCTGTGTACGTGTATGTGTGCGTGTGTGTGTGTGTGTGTGTGTGTGTGTGGCCTATTTTCACCTTTCCTCCATCACTTTCTCATATTCTCCCTCTCCAACTCTCTCTCATTATCTACCATCTCTCTCCATATCTCTCCATATCTCTCTCTCTCTCTCTCTCTCTCTCTCTCTCTCTCTCACACACACACCACATCCATTTAAAACAAATTGTACTCATTCGCCTCTCTCTCTCTCACAGAACCCCGAAACAATCCGCCCCATAAAAACGTCCCATCATCCGGCTCGCCATATGCGAGAACGAATGGCTCCCGCGGGCGCCGTGAAGGAGAATTACTGAGCCGCAAGACAGCGAGGCGGCTGTAGGACATCCTCGTTCCCCTTGTTTTCCTCCCTCGCCCCGAAAAGGCATGTGTGTGTGTATGGGCTCGACGGGACACTGTGTTGTTGGGATAGAGCTGGGTGGCCATCGTGGTGGTGATGGCGGTGTGAGGCTTGTTAAGTAGCTATCCGGAGTCTATAAACCTGTCACATTGGGGGGAAATGCAGAAATCAGTTGCCTGCCTGCCTGCCTGCATCTCCGGATGGCAAAGCAGCGGATGTAGAACACGTAATGTAAGATATATTAGTTTACACCAAGCCTTTCATTAACATAGTAGAGAATTATATCTTTTTAACGGCATGGCTCCTATGGAGGCAAGCCGTTTCTAGAAGAGGGTCTGTATGTGTGTCCATCCGCGGATAATCTCTTGTACACACACGCACGCACGCACGCACGCACACACACACACACACACACACACACACACACACACACACACACACACACACACACACACACACACACACACACACACACACACACACACACACACACACACACACACACACACACACACACACACACACACACACACACACACACATTTATAGTTAGAGCAATACAAATAATAAATTGATAATAATTTCATCCCACAGGGGGGATTCCGTTTTCAACTTCACCCAGCTGAGAGCTTCTCACAGTGCAGAGCAGTTAGGGGTTCAGTGCCTTGCTCAGGGACACCTCGACACACCTCGCCAGTTATGGAACCTGGGACTTTCTGCTTCTCTCTACCCATTCAGCTATGGCCGTCCCAATCTAAGCTGAGAACAGAAAGAGGAAAGTGGGATGGCAGCGATGCAGCAGGGTGTGTGTGTGTGTGCATGAATGTGTGCGTGCATGAATGTGTGTGTGTGCATGAACGTGTGTGTGTGTGATGTGTGCGTGCATGAATGTGTGCGTGCATGAATGTGTGTGTGTGTCTGTGTGCATGAATGTGTGTGTGCATTAATGCGTGTGAGCATGAATGTGTGTGTGCATGAATGCGTGTGTGCATGAATGTGTGTGTGCGCATGAATGCGTATGTGTGCATGAATGTGAGTGTGCATGAATGTGTGCGTGTATGAATGTGTGCGTGCATGAATGTGTGCGTGCATGAATGTGTGTGTCCATACAGTGCGTGTGTAGCAGCCTGCATGAAGCCCAACGGGATCCCGCCCCCCCCTTCTTGGGAAGTTTAAATATGGAGATACAAGGTTTCTGCCTATAAGCCTGTCACAATTATTACATAATCGCCTAATCGCAATTAATTGAGATAACCGCAATTATTTTGACGATTCACAAAGTGACGCGTTGTAAGCTTGTAGATCAACTATTTCTACTATTTTGAAAATGATTAAATATGTCAGTAATTTCTTTGTATAATTAAGTTATTGGTCATATCTGCCCTGTGCAACTTTTGAAAAAAAAAAACAGAAATTAAGATATGTTACAATGTTCAATGCCAAAAACACAATAAAATCATTAATCGCAATTATTTATGTGACAATTAAAATAAAATAAAAATGTAATCGTGACAGCCCTATTTCTGCCCGACAGCGACAATGTGCAATTATATAAGTTATTCCCACCCTATCAGTATGCAACTCAGGTGGTGAGAGTCGACAGCGGGGCAATCACACCATTTCTGTCAGCGTGGCCTGCCTGCCTGGTTTTCCTTGCCAACATGTCTATGGAGTCAACATGGTCCACAGAAGCGTGCACTGCTAACCACGCCCCTCCAGGTCAAACACCTGTTTTTTTTTATGGACTCCTGTGTAAAGACATCCAGCACCCATGCTGCAGGCATCTTGGCACCTGGGCTGCTGTACAAAGGACAACAGGTCTGCAGGCAGAAACAGCAACAACAATAAAATGCACACATTTCAAAACTCACTCAATTCACCTGGTCAACTGATCTAGAGCTATGCCAGTGGTTGTTGTGTTGTGAGCTTGTGAAGCTATATTTTCGGTATTTTTAAAACGTTTTTGAAAAGATCACAGGGCCTTGTCTGTTTGGATTTTTTTGAGCAACATTTGTGGAGCACACTAATGTTTTAAAAATAGCAAAAATACCTGTTCTTCAAGCTCACAACGTGTCCCATTGTTAGCTTGTAGATCGGCTATTTTTGCTATGAGTAGACCTAGGCTTAAGTGGTTGAAATGGTTAATGGTTAATGTTGGTTAAAAAAGTGCACAAGTGCATGTGTGCCTGCACGCACGTGTGGGGAGTCTGAGCTTGAGTCAGATGGAAGAAGGGGGGGCTCGAAGGAAACAAGGTGGGGGACCACTGTTCCAGTCCACCCTTTCTTACCAATTGGGTCTTGGGTCTGTTTATATCAACTCCAGTCCTGGGATCCAATCCAGCCAACACTGCAAGTTTTATTTCCCCCTTCTACCAAGAAACTAATTGCATTCACTTGATGTCCTTGGTCTGAAGTGTCCCTGACTGTCTCAATTGTTAATTGCCCGATCGCAAATATCGTCAACTAATCTAATCGTCAACTAAAATCCCATGATCGTGACAGCTCTGGATAGATGGCTTACAAAGCAAACCAGCAGTAGGCTACTCAGGATTCTGAGACGATTCTGAAAAGCACTGGGTTAGGTGAACCCACAGGGATCGTGCAGAGAGCTTGGAACTGTCCGCTGTTTAAGATTCTCTCTGATTGGTTTGGCCACATCCGGTCATGCATGAGCTCAGTTTTGACATCGTTGTATACTATTTCCTCGTCGCAAATCAATTCACGGATCGCCGACTCAGCCGAAAACACAGCGAGGCAACATCCCCACGCAATGCTGGTGTTTACCTTCTACGCTTTGACTTCGCTGACACGGCAGCGATGAGCCATTAGGGCTTCACAAATGCCTGTACGCTTATGTGCATGTGTCTGTCAAGTTGCTGCATGAGTGTTTATGCCCTGAACCTGGCGGTGATGGCAGCCGCTGTATAGCCCGTGGGTGCGTTTGATTTCGATCTAATTCGTTCTCACCTCATAAACGCTCCCAGTAGCAGTCTACTGATTAGATTCACTTCACTACAGACCCGTCGATCTGCTCTGGTGAGGTCAAGCAAGGTAAGCGTGACTAATAATGTTCCAACAGGCTTTCTGGTTCACTGCCAGTCAGAAGCACACACAGTACAAACTGTACAACGTCACAATAATGCATGCATGTATGCATGCATAAATACAGTAAAGTGCTATAGGGATGACATCTAGGCCAATGGGTTCCCACTGCAGATTTCCAAAGGAATTTTTGCATTGAGTTCTGGATCAATTAGAAAAATGAGCCCTAGAAAACAAAGTCTTGTGATATACAGGGATATTTAACTTTAAAATACTTCATCATTTTAATGTCTACCCCACTTCTGTGTGCACCCAGTTTTTAAAGTTGCTTGATTCAATATTAAGATATTTGATATTCATCTCAAAGTGGGGTCCTTGGGGGGGGGGGGGTACCAGGGGCCCCCAGCTAAATTAGTCACAATCATTTGAACCCCTTTAACCATATTTTATACTTTGGCTATTTTTTTTAAATCGTGACAATTTGTGCAAATCTTTGAATTGTAACTCCAAACCTTTGCTTCTGGGGGTCCCTGGGACAAAATATTTAGAGATCGGGGTCCAAATACATATCATTTTGGGGGTCCTTGACATGAAAAGGTTTGAGAACCACTGCTCTATATGTACACACACACAGACTCGCACGCGCGAGCACACACACACACACACACACACACACACACACACACACACACACACACACACACACACACACACACACACACACACACACACACACACACACACACACACACACACACACACACACACACACAGCACACAGCTGTAAGTGATCATGTCTGTCATTTTGTCCTCATGGGAGGTCAGAGGTGATCGGAGTGACAGGATGCGGTGCAGATAACATGCCGATCAGTGACAGATACGCGGAGAGCCCGCTGGTGACTCACACCATTCACTGAATTCCCTTTGTAGTCGCTAGTGACAGTGAGCGATTTGACGGCACATGAAGATACATTTGTCATAAGCGTGACAGTAAAGCTTAATTGGTTGGGTACGCTTTTAAAGCGGGGTGCACCCGTGGAACTAAGCAGGCCGATGCGTACGTGCGCTACGTGATGCTGCGTGCGATCGGTTCTCCGCCCGCACGCCGTGTCACATGTCAGCTCCCGCTGTATCGCCCATCTTTCTGCTCATTTGGAACAAAGTTTTCCATTCCAATTTCCATTCTTGATACTTTGATACTTTTTCTCCACTACATCTCAGAGGCAAATATTGGGATTTGGGATTATTAATAATTAAATCTAACAATTAATCAGAAATAATCAAAGAAATGTGGAAAATAGCAGATCCACAGGCTCTTAATGCTTGGCGTACGCGTTGTGAGCCTGTAAATCTGCTGTTTTTGAATATCTGAAGTATGAAATAGTGGATAATGATCAATTATTGTCCAATAACATGATATATATGATGAAGTACGATTTTGACTGCAGGACTTTTACTTGAACAAAGTATTTTTACACTGTGGTATTGTTACTTTTACTTAAGTAAATATATGAGTACTTCTTCCACCACTGGTTTACCGTGGTGTTCAGTGTATCAATTCCGTACCCTCTGTGTAGCTTTTGTGGCCTGATCTGTGTTTTCAGATCGCTTGTAGATACTTTTTAAATTTGTTTTAATCATTTTGTTTTTGAAACGTTTAGCCTATAATGACATACAACAGGCAACCCAAGGACGACTCTGACTTTAGTCATTTATCTTTGACCATTTTTAGATTCATGTCATTTAAATTCGCAATGGGTGCTAAAACAATCTAATGGCCTAATCCAATCCATGTACTGTAGAACAGAAAGTGTATCGAATGCCCTTTAAAGGATGTTTTCAAAGCAATAAAGACTGTTTTAATATAGCTGTTGAATCATACATGGAGCATACAGCAGTTATAGGCTCTTAAACCCTCTATTCTTAATAAAACGGACCTGAGTCGCACTGTACTTGGATATGTAGTGGAGTAGAAGTAAGAGTACTGAAAACTGGAAATACTCCAGTAAAGTAATAAATACCTCAGTAAATGTACTTAGTTACTTTACACCACTGTTTTTGGCAAACGTTCCCCCCAGATTAGGGATGCTGGGGTTCAAGGGGTTTGTAGGCCTATAGCCTATCCATGTTTAATTGTGGGGTTATGTCGGGGTCATATAGTCTTCAGTGTGCACTTTTAACTCTACAGTTATGTTAGCTGAAGCATTTGGGTGTCAGTGTGCGTGAGCCAATTCAGCCCATTTGTAAGCAATCTCTTTATATTACAGTCGCAGATTTAAGGCCGCAATCTTGTTTTCCAGAGGAGACGGGGAAACTTTTCCCTCACCACCATGTAAACTTTGAAGAAATGACTTGTGGGTAATTGTACCCGTTACTCCGCTCTGTTACCCTCCTTTGTTTATTTAAGGGAGAGGAAGCCCATAAGATCTCCCACCTAATTGTGCGGTCGGTTTATTTTATTTGTGTAAAAAGCGGTGCAGTGTTCCTCCAAGCTTTAGAATGTGTTCTGTGATATAACGTACAAATACACAGTGGTTGGACAGTAATGAAGTACTTTTACTTGAGTACTTGTACTTAAGTAAAGTTTTTGAGTATCTGTAGTTTACTTGAGTGTTTGTATTTCTGGATGCTTATGACTTCCACTACATTTCAAAGACAAAAAGATTCCATAACTCCATTGCGATTCTAGTACTGACAATCTGATGCGTTGTGAGCTTGTAGATCTGCAATTCTAGTACTCACAATCTCATGCGTTGTGAGCTTGGAGATCTACAATTCTAGTACTGACAATCTGATGCGTTGTGAGCTTGTAGATCTGCAATTCTAGTACTGACAATCTGATGTGTTGTGAGCTTGTAGATCTGCGATGTTCACTATTTATAAAAAGGTCTTAAAAGTCCTTAAATTGTCACTCTACTGTCATCTGGGGACCCCGGGACCCCCGAAATCATGTGGGGTCCCTCCTGGAGGTCCAAACCCACAGGTTGAGAATCCCTAATCTAGCACACATACAGTATATACAGTACAGTATACAGCACACCTATAACGTGTCCGACCCGCACATCAGATCATTTTCGGACATCTTTGGGTCTGCCTCCAGTAAAGTGGGGTTTGTGTGAAAAGAATAATGAAGTGCAACTAACAAGAGCCGCCTCCCTCTGCCATGAATTCTTGGCCCAACTTTTGATCTGAGTGATGCAGTAAATATTCACTGCCGTGCCATCTTGGGTTTATATAAGCTCGGCCCGTACTGCTTTTTGAAATCGCGCCAAAGTGCTTCAAGTGCACGTGGTGGAAGAAGTACTACGATTTAGGTATAAAAGTAGAAATACCACAGTGTAAAAAAAAAACTTTGTTACAGGTAAACGTCCTTTATTCATTTACTTAAGACAAAGTACAAAAGTATGAGCATCAAAATATACTTAAAGTAGCTAAATAAAATAAAAATAAAACATGAAGCAGAACACACTTTTCAGAATCATATATATTTATCATGTTAATTGGAATATAATTATTGTTTATTAACCACTTAAGCCCTATTTTATACTTCAGATATCAACAAGCTCAGATGTGCTATTTTTGAAATATTTTGAATATTTTTTGATAATTATTAGGCAAATAAGTAACTAGTAACTAAACCTGTCAAATAAATGTAGTGGAGTAAAAAGAATAATATTTAGTTGTAAGGAATGGAAATACACAAAAGTTAAATAAAAGTACCTTGAAATTACACTTAAGTACAGTACTTGAGTAAATGCACTTAGTTACTTTCCATCGCTGTTTCAAGCGCAACGCCCAGCCAAGCACTGAAACTTTAAATGGAGCGTATATCAACAGCTATAAGCCACAAGCACGCAGACACAGAGGCACGCAGGCAAGCACATTATCAACTTCATCTTATCCTTCCTCATCTCATCTGTAATACTGTATGTCTCTGGGTGGATACGCACGCACCTGCATGTAGTATATGAGTAACGTAACACAAACGCACACATGTGCATGCCAACCTATGCAAATATACACACACACACACACACACACACACACACACACACACACACACACACACACACACACACACACACACACACACACACACACACACACACACACACACACACACACACACACACACACACACACACACACACACACACA
>NC_137625.1:14737437-14752931 GCF_963280865.1 Gymnoscopelus braueri
CATACATTACCCACTTTAGCCCTATTTTCTACATAGGCAATTTGAAAATAGGCGATCTAGAAGCTCACAACGCGTTGTGAGCTTGTAGATCTGCTATTTTCAAACATTCTAGTACTTTTACTTTTGGTTCTTTAAGAATATTTTGATGCCAATACTTTTGTACTTTTACTCAAGTAAATTTTGAATTCCGGACTTTTACTTGTAACAGAGTACTTCTACATTAGTAGTATTGATACTTTTACTTAAGTAAAATATTTGAGTACTTTTTCCACCACTGGTGAATAGTACAGCTCACTACCGCTAGTTAGAGGGAGACTCACATTGAAGTTTGTTAGTGTACATGGGTGATGGCAGATTTAAGCAGTTACAACTAACTGAGTCATCACTGAGCTAATCAATGCACAGTCCCCCAGCCCCCCCAACAACCACGCGCGCGCACGTGTACACACACACACACACACACACACACACACACACACACACACACACACACACACACACACACACACACACACACACACACACACACACACACACACACACACACACACACACACACACACACACACACACACACACACACACACACACACGTCCACAAATTGCATTTATTCTGCTAAACTGCAAGGTAGCATTAACTTCATTGTCCAAATTGTCCTCATGTTATACTCATGTTTCCTGTTTTTCTTGTTTGTTTCCTGTTTTTCTTGTTTGTTTCCTGTTTTTCACTTTGAGCTGCATGTTTTGTTTGAATGGAGTTATACAAGTAAACGTTTATTAACATTACCATTATCTTCTCACATCAGCCTGTAGCAAACTCACACAAGCATGTGCACACACAAACACAGGTGATACAATGCAGAAGAGAACATTCCATTGAATACACTAAACCAGGGGTCTTCAACGTCTTCAGGCCAAGGACCCCCTAGCTGAGAGAGAGATGAAGCAGGGACCCCCTACTCTATATTGTATAAAAGTGTGTTTCAGATTAAAGTTTTTTTTTATACTTAGTCTGCTCTTTTTTTCCTCTACACCTATAGCCTCTTTGCCAAAAATAGCCGATCTACAAGTTCTCAACGCCTCGCAGCTTGTAGATCTGCTATTTTCGGCTAATGTTCCCCTCAGAAAAGGAATTCTAGGGTTCAAGTGGTTAATGTAAAAAAACTAAATCCTATCACACAAAGATTTGGCAGACCCACTATAGTAGCTCTGAGGACCCCCTAGGGGTCCCAGACCCCCTGTTGAAGACCCCTGCACTAAATCATTAAAAACACTTAAACCTTATAGGGTCCCAGGCTCTTGCCCCCTCTTTTTTCCCTTCAACACCAAATCTCTTGGTGTAGAACAGCTGAACTACAAGCTCACAATGTGTTGCATTGCAACATGGTAAATGGTACATTTATATAGTGCTTTTATCCAAAGCGCTTTACATAGTTTGTGCATTACATTCACCCATTCACACACACATGGCGGAGGAAACCATGCAAGGCACCAACCTGGTCATCGGGAGTAATTAGGGGTTCAGCGTCTTGCTTAAGGACACTTCGACACCAACTCTGGAGGAACCCGGGGTCGAACTGGGAACCTCACGGTTGCCATCCGGCCGCTCTACCGGCCACTCTACCCCTGAGCCACTGCCGCCCCACATGTTGCGAGTTTGTAGATGTGCTATTTTCACAGAATGTTCATCTCCAGAATAGGGACGCTAGTGTTCATGTGGTTAAGATCTAAAACCTGACTATAACTCACAAACTAAACTAACTGTGACAGGCTCAATGTTAGGACAGACAACAGCCAAGGTTGTTGGAACAAAGTTCTTTATTTCCCCACTAAGGCAAGGCAAATTAATTAGTACAGCTCACTTCAACAACAAGGCAATTCAAGGAAAATGTGCTTTACGTGTGTGTGAGACCTGGGGGACTGGGTCTCCACTCAACAGTTCCTCATTACTCTTAAACAATTCTATAGGTCTCATCTTGTGGTTTGACATGCGGAAGCACTATAGACAACAATTATCTCCTCTCTCTCTCTCTCTCTCTCTCTCTCTCTCTCTCTCTCTCTCTCTCTCTCTGACACAGAAAACATGCACAACATGACAGCTCTCTCCGGCTATTTTTTGTCCGACCGCACGTCTATACATCACATGCACACGTCAACAAAGTCACGACATGTTCTGAACTCTCTGGAATACCTTCACATTTGAATCATGAGTTACGTTTGTTTTATTTCGCTTGACACTTAAAAAAAAGAAGAAAAAATTGAAGAAAATAAATTACAGCTTGGCTCTGCAGGAGTGTAGAGCTGTCTGGAAGAGTTTTTGTAGTATAGGTTGTAGGCCAGAGAAGTACTGTACCTCCACTATTTATTTATTCATAGTTGTTGTGTTTTATACTCTTTCTTTTGTGTTGTGTTTCATACAAATTTCTTGTTAATTTTTTTACGACACAACTTTCAGGACTTTCAAAATACTTTAAAAAAGTTCCAAAACCATTTTCAGAAAACTTTCCAAACATTTTTGTTAAAAATAAATCCAAAGAACAGCAAAAAAGACTATACCATTCTGTGCTATAGTCCAAAAGGGTCAATAGCTAGGCTTAAGCCAAAATGACCCCGACCGACATGGCGTAAAGGTAGAGAAGGGAACAGCTTGTTATTAGTGTGTTGGGCAACGATAGACAGGGGACGCATAAATCTGTCACAGCTGGTCTTAGTTATTCTACAGCGTGGCCCCTCACTTCACTCAGAAATCTAAGCTCGTGGCAGGAGGATGTCCCCTCTCCTAGCTGTAACTCATTAATGCTCGTCTTTGATCATAACTCTGTGTGTGTGCGTATGTGTGCGTGTGCGTGTGTGTGTGTGTGTGTGTGTGTGTGTGTGTGTGTGTGTGTGTGTGTGTGTGTGTACTTGTATTACAATACTAGTGAGGGCCAAATGTCCCCACAAGTTAAGTATTTGAAAAATTGATATTGTATTACCCAGGAGAAATCACATTGAGGTTTGAGGCCTTTCAGGCCTTTGAGGTTTTTCAAGTGAGACCTGGCCAAGACGAGGCCAAAGCAGTACGAGACAAGAAAAACACATTAACACATTGACCGCCGGGCCCGTAGTTCTACAGGCCGTTAAATCCAACGGTTAAGCGCCGATCCCGTAGCCTACGGGCTGTGGTGCTTTTTCCTTTTTTTCGATTTTTTTTTTTTTTCAATTTTCTAGGGGGACCATTTTCAGTGTAACACCACCCGATGTCGACCGGAAGTGCGATCCCGTTTTTTGTTTCCCGTCTGTCTCCATTCTAAGTCGTACACAAAAACCCCTGTAAAAGCCCCTGTAAACATGTAGTTTTTCATCCTCGCATTTCCCATGTTAAGATAAACGGTCAGAACTCAAACATGGCGGCTCCGTTTGACACGTGGTTTGGACTGGTACACGCAGGGAGATGTCGCCGATGTAAACAGACCGTGTACGGATCAATCTTAAGGATTTTAACAAGATCTATGGCGACGTGAAAAAAACAAAAAACAACAATAAAACGTTGGCACTGGTGAGTACATTATGAGATTAACCTCTGGCGGTCAATGTGTTAAATGATTATTATAATAATGTTGTGAGGACAATGTTCCAGGTCCTCATAAGAGAAATTGTTGTTTTATGGTTAAATTTATTTTAATTTCAGTTCGACTTAAAATTTGTATCATGTATTTAAAGCTAGTTGGTATTACGACTGTGCATTCACACATTCTCACACCGATGGCAGAGGCAAGCTCATCGGGAGCAGTTTGTGGTTCAGTGTCTTGCTCAAGAACACTTCGACACTAACTCAGGGGCAGCCAGAGATCGAACCAGGAACGTTCCATTTCCCATGAAGCGGCCGCTCTACCGCCTGAGCCACTGCCGCCCCACACCGATCTACAAGCTCACAACAACGCGTTGTGACTTGTGAGCTTGTAAATTGGCTATTTTCAACTGTACGCTTAGGGTTAAAATATTTTTGAAATGGCATACATAAAATCACCATCCTAAATGTTGATGTCCTCACAAGTTCTGTCTGTCTGTCTGTCTGTCTGTCTGTCTGTCTGTCTGTCTGTCTGTCTGTCTGTCTGTCTGTCTGTCTGTCTGTCTGTCTGTCTGTGTGTGTGTGTGTGTGTGTGTGTGTGTGTCTGTGTGCGTGTGTGTCTGTTAACATCCCTGTTGTGTTCATTTGAAAGGATTAGCTCAGCCTGCCATCACATCCTCTAACATGGAAACACTTGTAACTGTGTGTGTGTGTGTGTGTGTGTGTGTGTGTGTGTGTGTGTGTGTGTGTGTGTGTGGTGTGTGTGTGTGTGTGTGTGTGTGTGTGTGTGTGTGTGTGTGTGTGCGCGCGTGTGTGCGTGTGTGTGTGTGTGTGTGTGTGTGTGTGTGTGCGTTGTGTGTGTGTGTGTGTGTGTGTGTGTGTGTGTGTGTGTGTGTGTGTTGTGTGTTGTTAAAGACAGAGGGGGGGAGGTGGTGGCAGTGAAAGATGAGTAAAGGACGGGAGAAGGGGCTTTGGTGGGATGACAATATGTACTAATCATAAACACAACATTCCTAACTCGGGAGAAGAGGGGGACTAAGGAGGGAGAGAGGAAAGCAAGAAAGCAAGAAAGCAAGAAAGAAAGCAAGAAAGAAAGAAAGAAAGAAAGAAAGAAAGAAAAAGTCAAGAGATGGGCAGAATTAGAAGAAAGACAGCGAGTGAGAAAGGGAATAACAAAAACGATACACAGTAAAATCATCAGTTTTCATTCAACCCTGAGCGAGTGCAAATGTAATGACATTTGCATCTCATATAGAGTCAAGTGCCATCATCCGAAGCCACCCCGCTAGGACAGCGGCGCGTCTGGCAGCGTTTTGGGCTCTGCGTAGCCTCGCATGATCGCATCGGCGTCCCGGGAGAGATGACAGGATGCAGAGGCAGGCCCTCGGGAGGTCAGGGGTCAGAGAGCGCTCCCTCAGAACTGCGATCGCGTTGCACACGTCTGAACCCATTGACACGTCGGCTCGTGATGAAAGGCCACGCTGACTCATTTGAAACCCTGAGGAGAGGTTATTTATTTGTCAATGTCGGGCCTTTTAAAATTAGAACAAAGCGACTGGCAGGAGAGGGGAGGCAAGGGGTGGGGGCTGGGGGGGGGGAGTGAAGGGGACTCGTGCAAGGCTCCCATTTGGCCGCGAGTCACGCGAGAGGGAGCTCGTGGAAACTGCGTATCGGGTTTCTGGCCTCGCAAGACATGAATGTGAGCGGATGGAAAGCAGTGTCGCCGTGTTTGTTGGTGGATGGAGGGGGTTATTTGTCAGTGTCACAGCCTTTTTTTCATCATGTACCAATATGAACGCACACTGCTTTATTCTGGTTTCAATATATCCGAAACAATAGCGGCGGAATTGAGGAATTCGGTGCCGTCAAGCGTCCCGCAGAGATGAAAGTTAACCACAAAAAGGTCAGGGTCTCAATCCCTGCAACAGTCGATACATCCATCAGCAAGCAACATGGTGTGTGGAAACTGCCCTTGAGCAAGACACTGAACCCTTACCTGCTCACTCGTTGTGTCTTTACAATGCTGCATTAATGTGTCGGCCTGGAAATGCTGTATGTGTTTAAATGCTCTATTTAAAATTATTTATTTTCTTTGACAATAAATGACAGCTAACTTTGTCCTTACAGAATGTAGTTATGTGCCTGTACACAGAATATAACAATAAAGAACACCTTGAACCTTGAACTTTAACCTTTTTTATCCCATGTATGACACATTGTCCATATGGACTTTTTGACAAACTTTAGAAGGTGCATTGTTGCATTTCTGTAGGTGCTGGTACTGTAAGTGTAAGCCCTCTGACTATGGCTTTTCCAGACTGCGCACAAACTAGAACTTACTAGAATACGTTTTTACTTACTCCTCATCCCTAAACTTTTTTCCTCAATTTTTTACTTTTTTGTAAAACATTAGTAGTTCAAATAGCCGATCTACAAGCTCACAACGTGTCGATGTAGATCGGCTAGTTGAACTATTTTGAAATGTTTTTCAAAATAGTAAAATATGGCCAATAAGTTTAGGCATAAAGGGTAAGATAGGGCCCGAAGACCGCAAAAGAGCTATTCCAAAGGGTTGGGGCAGCCATAGCTGAATGAGTAGAGTAGCCTGTGGAACAGAAGGTCCCAGGTTCAAGCCTTGGCTATGTGTCAAGAAGACACTTAACCCCTAAGAGATTAACCAGACCCTAAAATTCACTGGTCTTCCAAAACAAAGACATTGTGTTACAGCCGTGATACTCCCTCAGTACGTGTAGTTAAATTCTCACTGTGAACAACTAGTTTACTCATCTAGTAGATTTGAACGATATGTAGTATCTTGTTTTGCAGCGTATACAAGCCCAAATCTGGAGCTGCTCGCTCCTCGGGGACGGGTCAACAGCTGCCACACTTTGGAGATAAAACTCCCATTCTGACCGATCCACCCATTGTACCCAAAGAGCCGTACATCATGTTTGTTGCACCTGACCCCCTACTCCCTTTAGCCCTGGCTCTTTTGAAAAAGACAGACAGAGAAGATGGATGCTTTCCAAGGCTTTGCGCTATTTCTGGAAGCTGCGAAACCCTGTAGGGAATGAGGGGGTGACAATGGACATTCTCTGGATTCCAGAGGCATCAGCGGCGACTCTGAGGAATGTTCCGTTTACAGAACCTCTCGGAATCGGGTGACATCACCGCGCGTCACGTCCCGCTGAGGGGAACAAATGGAATTCTGAAGAAACCATGTCTTTTTAGGGTCTCTTTTTGAAGTCTGAGAACGGAGGAAGTGGTGGGCTGGCAGATGACTTTAACTGAGAAATACACTAGAAAGAAAGCGAGACCTGAGAGTAAAAAGGAAATGATGAAAGAGATACCAACTGAAACAACACAAACCACAGGTTGACATTGACACTGACACCTATTTTACAAAGACTGAATTTGGAGAAAATAAAAACAATAGAAAACGACAGATATTATAGAAGATTTTAAAATAATTACACAACCCCCCCACCCCCTTTGAAATCATGATGTGCCATGTACACAGAGTTACCAATAAAGCAATGCATTTGTAGCATCAATAATAATATTAATCGATTGTGATCTTGAACTCACATTCTACTCTTAAAATGACATTTTAGAGTCCCTTGTGCACCACACTCACACGCACGCGCACACACCCCCCCCCCACACGCACACACACACACACACACACACACACACACACACACACACACACACACACACACACACACACACACACACACACACACACACACACACACACACACACACACACACACACACACACACACACAACACCGTCATGACAGTCTTGTGTCTTCTTATGTCCTTGTGGCTAACTGCCATACAGTTACACCTACAGTAGAAGGCATGGTAAAGCAGTGGGTTGGTGTGTGTACGTATTCATGAACGAATATACGTTCATGTACATTCATATTTATATTTATACCCGTTAATAGCTCATACAACATGCAACATGCACATCTCCAAATGTGGAGGGCCAAGCAGCCAAGGACACCACCTTATTTTTTGCAATTTTTCTTATTCTTAATTGCATCTCTATAATTATTATTTTCTGTATCTGCCTGCGTTTCTAACTGCCGTACTGCCATGCCAACTGAATGTTCCTCAAGGGATCAAATCCACGCGCACGCACGCACATTGAAGACACACCCAACACGCAGAAATATTCTTAATTACCCGCTAATTGGAAGGCCTAAAGGCTTGGGTCCCAGACACTGAGACACAGAGAGAGACTTCTAAACAACACTAGTTCTACTGGAAATCAAGGCTTAGCCAATTCAAGACAGACAGACAGACAGACAGACAGACAGACAGACAGACAGACAGACAGACAGACAGACAGACAGACAGACAGACAGACAGACAGACAGACAGACAGACAGACATTGTACTGGAGTAAAAGTACAATATTTGCCGCTGAGATGTAGTGGAGTTGAAGTAAAAGTATTGAAAGTAAAGTAAATTAAAAGTACCTCGACATTTTACTTAAGTACAGTACTTGAGTAAATGTAATGAGTTACTTTCCACCACTGCAAGTGCTCCTTCCGTTTTTTTTGTGGGTGGTTTTGGTTTGCATACATCATGTCTCTCTCCTCCCTCTCTTCCTGTTATCACCTGACTTTCATCTTCCTTTCATAAGGCCCCTGCATGGGGAGTGGAGTCGGCTCCTCTCCAGTGTTGTTTTAGGGGCCATACGACCACAGAGAGCATATCGCTTTGGATGTCCAGAACGCTACACATGCACCGAGTGAGCGTCACATATGACTCAGATATAACCCCTTCATTATGGCTCAGACATAACCCCTTCACTATGGCTCAGACATAACCCCTTCACTATGACTCGGACATAACCCCTTCACTATGGCTCAGACATAACCCCTTCACTGACTCGGACATAACCCCTTCACTACGGCTCAGACATAACCCCTTCACTGACTCGGACATAACCCCTTCACTACGGCTCAGACATAACCCCTTCACTAATCTCTCAAGAACAGATTCTGCACTGCGTTAGAATCTGTCGTGAAGGCTCATCATAACATGTACACACTGGGCTACAAGTGGGCGTGCCTTCAGATCAGGAAGCAGGCCGCGCTTTACCCAATCAAATGTAGTGGGCGGGATTCACATGTCCGTCGATCTTTCCCCCTCGAAACAAACCCAAACTAATTTAACAATAGCGTCCGCGGAGCAGACAAAACCACGGAAAGATATTCACATTTTAACTTACTCTTTCATCATAGAAACAAGTGGGCTCATAACCAAAACGATCCATGTTCTCTGGGAGAAGTGGTGTTAGTGTTCCGTGTAGAAATATTCTTAGTGGGAATGAAAACATAGTGGCACCCACCGGAAGTGAAAGCTGAAGGCAGACCTAAACCCCGGTTTCCTTGTGCACTGGCGTTACGTTTTCTTCCGCCCAGAGCCAACAGACATAGAACAAACAGCAGAGGGCGCTGTTTTTCATTTTCAGTTGGCGATGGGTTCCCAGATTGCCCCTTCACTGACTCGGACATAACCCCTTCACTATGGCTCAGACATAACCCCTTCACTATGACTCAGACATAACCCCTTCACTATGACTCAGACATAACCCCTTCACTATGACTCAGACATAACCCCTTCGCTATGACTCGGACATAACCCCTTCACTATGGCTCAGACAGAACCCCTTCACTATGGCTCAGACATACAGTATATAGAGGCCGGCCGGCTGCCCATCACTATGACTCAGGCCGTCACATGCCCACGGGCATATACTGATGACATCTGGGATCTCCATATAGGGAAATAAAAGGGATATGTAATGAAAGATACAGAGATCTCCATAATGGGCATAGCAGTGCAATGTAGGTGTTTGGGCCGAGCGGCCCAAACACCTACATCGCACCGTTGAGCGGTTCTCAAAGTGGGGTCCCCCCAGGGGCCCTCAGGGGGGTTCCAGGGGGTACTCCAGCAAAACTGTTCTACCACTTTAACCCTTGAACAGCCGATCTACAAGCTCACAACGCATCGGCTATTTTCACACTTTGGAATATTTTTGAAACATTAACAACGCAAATCTTGTATGGGGGTCCCTGGCACAAATAATGTTCTGATGGGGGTCCGTGGCTAAATAGCTACATATTAATTTGGGGGTCCTTTACATGAAAAAGAATCACTGCTCTAGTATATAAATTCTCCAAAATATGGAGTTTTTGTCCAATATGGCGATGACTGATGTCCTATTGATGACATCATTCTGTACATGTCCTGTAGTACTGCAGGAACATCCAAGGGCGCCGATACTGTGGGTGCCTCGGGGCTAAAGCACCCATGGTGAAATGAGGAGCACCCACTGGGTGCTGGTCAAAAAAAATAAAATAATAATAATAATAATATATATATTTTTTTTTTCCAAAATCAGATCGCCTGGTTCAGATCGCCACTGAATAAACCGAATTAACCGAAATAGAATTACAAAACCCCCCCAAAAAAGTAAATTATCCGCCCAAAACCGGCAAAATGTTTCAGGGCACACATGCACGTGCGCAGTGCCAGGTTGCGCACCCACTAGAGCTTATAAATATCGGCGCCCCTGGGAACATCTGTTGCTGATGCAGCATCAAATATCAAATATCTGAAGTCGTCTTGGAGGCATGAACAGTATATGTTTGGTCAACAGCACACACAGTGGTGTAAAGTAACTAAGTACATGCACTCAAGTACTGTACTTTTTTTTTAGGTATTTTTTTTCAATTACTAGTTACTTTGTAGATTTTGATTATTATTACAAAACACACATTAACCACTTCAGCCCTATATATATTTTTGCCATTTGAAAATAGCAGATCTACAAGCTCACAATACACTTTGAACTTGTGAAATGGGACATGTTTTACTTTTGTTACTTAAAGTATATTTTGATGCTGATACTTTTGCACTTTTACTCAAGCACATTTTGAATTCGGGACCTTTACTTGTATATCTACATTGCAGTATTGATACTTTTACTTGAGTAAAACATGTGAGTACTTCTTCCATCACTGCACACTACACATATGCTTTTTGAACTGTTGTTTCATTCAGGTTTTCCCCAGCTGGGAAGAAGAAAGCAAACAATCAATGTCCCACAAGGGGAAAAAAACTGAAAATGCATTCATTGCGAACAAAGTAAGCAACAGATCCAACTCATATGCAACCACTTACTCCACAGATCATCTCGCCTTTTGATGTGATTATTTGTAAAAAGAGAAACAAATGATATTCTTAGAAACAGTGACAGCGCAGATGGCTTGAAATGTGTTTTCATTGAGGTCACCCATCCTGAATTTCACTTCAGTATTTCTATTATTTGATAGTTAACACTTCTAGTATAAATATTGTATACTTTTTACTAAAAATTATCTGACAGTTTTAGCTACTAGTTACTTTATGGATTTAGATTAATAATACAAAAAAATACATTAACCAATTAAGCCATATTTTATTTAGGCTATTCTAAGATAACCGATCTAAAAGCTCACAACACGTCGAGGTGCGACACGTTGTGAGCTTAGAGATCTGCTCTTTTCGAAAAGAATTTAAGATTGTTGAAAAATTTCCATACATTTACTTTTGTACTGTGAGTACATTTTGAGGCCCATACTTTTGTACTGTAAAAATCCACACTGCACAAAAGCCACTCCTTCTCGAATAACAGACGTATAGAAGAATGCAACTTGTACATAGCAGATTAAAGCACATTTTCAGCTGTGCTGTGTTTATTACCATGTCATGATATCACAGTCACTCTGACACAAGGACTCAATTAATGTGAAGACCCTTAATAATAAGTCAATTACCGCTACAGAAGTAACTGTATCCTCCCCTACGGCTCGACACGGAGCAGTCAGCCAAGCCTCAGCCAGTTAGAGAGTCGAACAAGACAACAGACACATGCACAGACACTTAATTTGTCAGTCAACAAGGCTATGGTTCCTCCATCCTGACAGACAGACAGTCACTCATTATCAACCAGCCAGTTAATGCCATACTTATACACCGAAAATAGCAGACCTACAAGCTCACAGCGTGAGACTCGTATTTAAAAATAAATAGTCCAGTAAATTACAGCAGTTGGACAGGGTGTCTAAACTTCTAGGGCCGGGGACCACTGGTGGGCCGCGAGGGTATTGCGAGTGGGGCCCCCAAATAATTGGAAAAAGCACTAAGATTGGAATGATAATAAAAAATAACTATAACTATAATAACTATAAATAAAATATATATATGTATGGGGAGCCTGCTGGCCTAGTGGTCCAGGCACATACCACATACTGTATATAGGCTCTAATGTAGCCTGACAGCGAGTTGCGTGTTTGAATCCCGATCCCGACGACGATGCTGCGTGTCACTCCCCATCTCTCTCTCTCTCCCTGTTTCCTGTCTATCTACACCGTGTACCAGTGGTGGAAAAGGTACTCAAATGTTTTACTTAAGTAAAAGTATCAATACTGCAATGTAGAAATACTCTGTAACAAGTAAAAGTCCGGAATTCTAAATTGACTTGAGTGAAAGTAAAAAAGTATTGGCATCACAATGTACTTAATCTCTCAAGAACAGATTCTGCTCTGCGTTTGAATCTGTCGGGGGGGTTCGTCATGTCGCGTACACACTGGCCTACAAGTGGGCGTGCCTTCAGATCAGGAAGCAGGCCGCGCTTTACCCAATCAAATGTAGTGGGCGGGATTCACGTGTCCGTCGATCCTTCCCCACTCGAAACCAACCGAAACTAATTTAACAATAGCGTCCGCGGAGCAGACAAAACCACGGAAAGATATTCACATTTTAACTTGCTCTTTCATCATAGAAACAAGTGGGCTTATAACCAAAACGATCCATGTTCTCTGGGAGAAGTGGTGTTAGTGTTCCGTGTAGAAATATTGTTAGTGGGAATGAAAACATAGTCGCACCACCGGAAGTGATGCGCTGAAGGCAGACCAAAACCCCGGTTTCCTTGCGCACGGGTGCTACGTCAACTTCCTTCCTCCCCCCCCCGCAGAAGCACAGAGAAAGCCTCCGCCTTTAGCAACGATCGGGGGATCGATCATACTGCAGATAAATATTCTGTGACTAGTTGAAAAGGTAAGGAAAACGAAAAATCACTGGCAGTGGCTTATTGTCTCCGCCAGGCCGAAAGGCATGGCGAGAGAGTATGTTTTACCCCCTGTCCGTCTGTCCGTTTGTGTGTCCGTCCGTTTGTGTGTCCGTCCGTCCATCTGTCTGTGAACAGCTAATCTCAGGCACCGTTGGCCCGGTCGCTCCGAAACTGTGCACACACACTCCCTGGATACCTCTGCCCCAAATTTTTCACATGGGCCTGTTATAGCGCCACCAGGAGGCCGATTTGTGCAACACCCATTTACTCCTACAGATTTTATCCAAACGTCATGCAAATCGATACACAGTATCTCTATAGTCATGTGATCAACACGGATCTGTCGGATTTTCCATATTCCATCCTCATTGGCTAAGGTTGGCTTCCAAAATTTGCAGGATTGGTCCGTTTTGAACAAAATGCCTCAAATCATCAACGCAGCTTGCGCTTTCCGTGCAATTTCACACGCACATTGCACTAGGCCGAGGAAGAAATGCCACCCTTTTCACATTGGCCTGTTATAGCGCCACCAGCAGGTATAATTTAGCAAAACACATTTTTGGAACAAAATGCCTCAAATCATGAATGCAAGGTCCGATTGCCGTGAAAGGCCCAAGAAGAGATGGCACCCTTTTCACATTGGCCTATTATAGCGCCACCAGGAGGCCACAATAACCTACCTAACCTGGCGGAGACCTGTGCTCCGAGGAGCACTTTTTCTAGTTTATTTATTTATTTACTCTGCATGGCAGCAGCCGAAAGGCAGTTAAGTGGGCAGGTGGGTCGGCCGCCAATGCTTTTCAGATTTTCAAGTGGGCCCTGACCCAGTAAAGGTTGAGAACCACTGTGTTAGCAGGACAGCCAGACAATTAGACGCCTGGTAATTTCATCAACCAGTCTAATCAATCAATCAATCAATCATTCGACAGCCAGTCAACCAATCAACCACTCAGGCAGTCCGTCTCTAGGAGACGGTCACAAGAGTTCAAAACCTTGAATCCCTATCCGAGTGGATCACATTTAGATTCAGGGTTTGATCAAAACAAAAAACACAGCATTAGGATCACTTCGATATCCAATCCGTGATCATCAAACATTACGTAAATAAATAAAAAATAAGTTAAATAATATCTTTAACATCCGAAATCCAAATCAGATCCAATTGATCCGATTCATACTTTGTCGCACGACGGTATCGTGTGTGTGAAACAGCAGACCCTACAAGCTCACCTCGCTTGTAGGTCCGCTATTTTTTTTTTTACACACGACACCGCCATGCGACGGAGCATGGCGGTGTCCATTTTGTCAGCGGAGCGGGGGGGGCGGGAGGGCGGGGGGGGGATGCGGCGCGGAAAATTGTCGCTTCACCGCCACGCTTCAGCGTTTTAGCGCTCCTTCAGCAGCCGCTGCTTCTATATTTCGGTGCTTTACGGTGATAGTTAGGTCTTCTTTCACTTTCTCCCCGCGTTTGGTGCCCCCCCCAAAAGGTTGGTGCCCTGTGCTTCAGCACCTAAAGCCCTTCCGTTAATCCTGCACAGCCGTATAGCCAGCAAAAGCTCTGTGCAAAAGGGAAAGGGGCCCTCACTCCATACACAGGTCGATTTCTCTCACGGGTTAAATGAACCTTCAGGATTTCGCAGTGTGCATTCAGACAGCAGAATATGTCAGATGATCCAGTGGAACCAACAACGCTTGATGCAAAAAGAAAAAAAATGGACGTGTCGCATTTTGAATTAAGATGCACCGGCTTCAGTGGCCTATTAACCCATTGAGACCTGAAGCCGATTTTCTAGTCTCCTAAATCCCAACAGTATTCTGAAAAACTTATGTTTCTATATCAGTGGTGCTCAATCTTTTTCATGTCAAGGACCCCCAAAATTATATGTATTTGGCCGCGGACCCCCATCAAAATATGTTGTTCCAGGGACCCCCCAGAAGCAAAGTATTGAGTTAAAAATGTTCGTTTTAAAAATATATATATTCAAAGATTTGCACACATTTTCCCGATTTTTCAAAAATAGCAGATCTACAAGCTCGTAGCGCGGCACTCGGTGCCGCGCTATGAGCTTGTATATCTGCTATTTTTGAATAGCCCAAAGTGTAAAATAACGTTTTTTAGCTCAAATCTAAAAATGACACAGTTCCAGGTCTTAATGGGTTAAAACAGTGGGCCAATCAGACGGCCGCAGGGTCAGCTACTGGCAGGGTGCCCTGTGTTTTTTGTCCCAGACAAGCCAGGCCTGTCTGTCTGTCTGTCTGTCTGCCTGTTCCGTTCCACTCTCCAAAGCCCCCCCCTCCCTCCTCCCTCCTCCCCCCTCCCGGCCCTTCTCCCGGGTCGCCTCGGAGGCCAGACTGGGCGTGGTCCTCTCTCACAGGAGAGGAGACCCCGCCCCGTCTGGAACGGGATGGAGAGGAGCTCACGTGAGACCTGTTTATTCACAAAGAATTTACCCTGAGAACTGAGGGAGAGAGACAGAGAGAGAGAGAGACAGAGAGAGAGAGAGAGAGAGAGAGAGAGAGAGAGAGAAAGAGAGAGAGAGATGAGAAAGAAAGAAAAAGAGAGAGAGAGAGAAAGAAAGAAAAAGAGAAAGAGAAAGAGAGAAACATTGAGAAAGTTAGAGAAAGAGAGAAAGAGAGAGAGAGAGAGAGAGAGAGAAAATGCAATACCCACAGAGAGTGAGTGCATGCCTGTTAAATGAAGTCAAGAATGAAGGAACACTCGGTTTGGCGGGAAGAGAGGAAGGGTGGGGTGAGGAGAGAGGGAGGGAGGGGAGGGACAAACGGGAGCATAGGGGAGAGGAGAAG